>NC_135309.1:4494614-4794614 GCF_048772815.1 Callospermophilus lateralis
CAATCTTTAAAAAAAAAAAAAAGTTGGAGGATTCAACTTCCTGATTGCAAAACTTACTACAAAGCTGCAGTCATCAAAAGTGTGATGCCATCACAAGGACAGGCCAGCCATCAGTGTGGAGATGACCACACGGACCTCTGACATGATCTCAGTGGATAAAGTGTCCTCTCTCAAAAAGTGGCAAGAAGACAACTGGATGTGCACCTGCTGAAGATCGGATCCCTGCCTCACACCACGTATGACATCCAAGACACTCGAGGCCTGGGTGAGAGCCTAAAGTGGAAGACCCTCAGAAGAAAATAGCAGCAAGTCCACAGGACCCTGGTTGTGCAACAGTGTCTTAAACATGACACCAAAGCCACAAGCAACACAAGAAACAGGTGAAGTGCAAAATTAGGGACTGGTGTCCAAAAAGGAAAAGGCTAAGCGAGGGAGAGATGGTACTGTCAAATCAGACACCTCCTAAGGGTCTGGCAGCCACCATACTTGAGAAATCTTATGTCTCAACAACAGAAAAACACATCAAGGAAAAATGGGCAAAAGACTTAAATAGACATTTCCCCAAAGAAAATAAGCAAGAGACCAACAAACACATTTCCAAATGTACAACATGATTAGTCATTAGGAAAATGAACATGTACACTCAGAAAAATGAGAAGGTACCTGCCATCTGCATGTGATATATCAAAGAACATAAATGCATGAATAACTAATTAAAACAAATAAAAAATAAAAAAACTAAAAGAGATATCGTTTCCATTACAACGGCTATTTAAGAAAAGAGAGAGGGACAGAGGAAGGTGGACAGACGGCCCACTCCTGTAATCACAGCTACAGGGGGCTCAGCAGAATTATCACAAAGTCAAGGCCAGCAGGGCTTCTTATTGAGACCCTGTCTCAAAAGAAGAGGTCTTGGGATGTGGCTGAGTGGTAGAGACTTGTCAACAGGCACAAAGAAAGGAAGGAGGGAAGGAAACAGTCAGTGCTGGTCATGGTGTGGAACGCAGGGGACAGACCTCTCCTTACAGGAGGGTACAATCCCACGCTGTGGAAAGCCAGGAGGGGCACGTGAGGTCATCAAAGAATGCATGAGACCTGCAGTTCCACTCCCAGGTGCCTGAGAAGAAAGGCAAACAACACCTGCAGGTAAATGTGCACAGTGTGTCTATTCTCTGTAGCCGCAAAGGGAGGCCACCCTCACAGTCACCACATGGTGAACACAAACACCATCCTCAGATGAACAAGTCAAGAAGGCAGGGGCAGATGACGGGAATCCCCTGCAAGGAGAACGGGTTACTGGCACACGCAGCACACGCCACCCTGAACACTTCCTCCAAGTGGAAGAAGTAGCACAGTAGGGCCGCATATTTCATGATTCTGTTAACATGGGATCCACATGAGGCAAATCCACACAAACAGAAAGAAGATCCCTAGTTGCGGGGCACTGGGGGCTTGGCAGAGGCAGGGGAGGCACCAACAGGTAGAGGGTTTCTGCTTGCAGTAATAAAAGGGTCTGAAACGATGTAGCACTGAGGGTTGTACACTATTTTGAATTGACCTACTGTTACACTTTAAAATGTCTTCATCTCAGGTGTATATTATTACAATACAAATAAACTCACACTAGCATGGAAAATGCTATCTAGTAAGCAAGGATAGAACAATAATAAAATGATTAATAAAAAAGAAGAGTCTACTACAGCCTCTGCCAAAATCAGTGTAAGAGACAACTATGTCAGACTCCCCCCAACACCCCACACGTCCCCGCGCACAGACTCACTCCTGGCTCTGCAAGCAATGCTCCAGGGTGGGAAGACACAAAAACAAACCCCAGTGTTCATAAAAGAAGCACACCTGTGCCCTCACTGCAGAGAGTGTAACTGTCCACAGGGAACAGTTCCTGAGTGTCCCTCCTGCATTCCACTCCCTGGAGCCTCCTCTCCTCTTGAAAGCTCCAGGGATGAGCAGCAGGTTCAGGACATGCAGGGCTGTGCATCAGTTTGTCCCTGGGGTCCCCTGTGTTTCCCTTCTGGAGCATGGCGTGCTGTCCTCCCTCCATGGGCTATTCTCTTCTCAGCAAAGCTGGGGTGTGTTTTCAGTTCCAAGGCATCTGATCTAAGACTTAAGAAGGTGTCCTTGGACGTGCACTGGGCAGAGCCAGGTATGCTGCCCCACTGAGCTGGCTTCCCAGAGCTGGGATGATGAGGTCCCAGGGCTGATCTGCCCCTCCTGATCCCACATGCTCTGAATGCATGGGCATTACCAGTTCCCAAGATTGTCTCTCTTCCTCCATGTCCCCTGCAGGAAGCAGAAGGTGGCTGCTGGCTCACCCTCCTGAGTGACCTTGGGTTTGCTCCTCCCTTGTGGGGGACAAGAGGACTGGGTTCCAGGCTTTCTGGTAAGTCCAGTACAGGCTGAGGGGCATGGATCACTGAAATGCTCTGCCTTCCTCCTCCATGGCCAGAGTGTTTAGCGGTCGTCCACACACTGGGGGCACATGGGGCTACATGGTGAGCTCAGGCCAACAAGGACTCGTGGCTCTTCTCAGGGTCACTGGGCCACCACTCTCTGATGACATGGCATGGAGGAGGGAAGCTGGTGAGGTGCAGAGTGAGGATTGCTGACTGTGTCACTGGGGACTGAAGCTGAACGTGGCAGCGGGGTTCATTGTGACAGGATCGTACCCGTGTGGGACAGAACTGGTTGCCTTCAGTGCCAGTGCCCCTTGCTCCCTCACCTTCCCCCTGCCCTGCTGGTCTTCCTCCACTGACTCAGGGTTTCTGAGTGGACTGTGTGTGCCTCTGCTGGGTCCCTGGCTGTGCTCAGGGCGCACAGAGCATCCCTGGGCCAACCCCAGGCTGCAGCTGCTCCCCTCCCCCCAGCCCCTTCCTCTGCTCCTCCAGCTCCCTGTTTCCATGGGTGGCCCCTCCCCTTCTTTCTCCCTTCCCCCACACAGGAGAGAACATGGGGACCTCGACTCTGTGCCTGGCTTATTTCTGCAGGAGGACATCTTCAGTGCTGAGGTGAGAGTGTGGTTGTCACCTTGGGAGGGGCCACCTCTTCCTCTGCTGGGGCTGTGGCCTTTGGGCTAGCTCCAGGGTCACCAGGAGCTCAGGCTGTGGATGCCTCTGGATGTTGCTGGAAACAGCCCAGAGCATCAGGAGGGTTGCTGGGCCTCCAAGAGTCAGCCAGACTGTCCCATCACAGGCACCCCTTGGCGTCCATCTCTTGGTGACATTTCTGCGTTTTCCAGGGTGTCAGCTATGAGTCAGCATCGTTTCTCTCTGTCCATAGGGGGGACACTTCCTTCCACAAGTGACAGGGCAAGTGTCAAACCAGCCTTCTGCTTTTCAGGTCAGCTGTGGGGCCTCCTTGCAAGGACCCATCACTGGGACTCCTGCATGACACAGTGGCAGAAAACTAGCCAGGCTCCCCCATCCTCACGTCCCAGGTATGAAGCCAGCCATGCTCTGAGGGCCTCAGCTGCCTGTGACATGGAGGAGGTGGGGATGCATTCCTCAAGACGCCCTCTCCAGGGTCCAGCACACCGCTGGCCGGCTGTCTGCAGAGCAGACCCTGTCTCGGCACGACTCCTCTCTGGCAGTCTCCCAGGGGAAATGCCTGGCGCTCTGAGTCCCATTTCTACCTGTGCCAAGGAGTCCCTGTGTGTACTCTTAACTGATTGGTGCACACTCTCTGTGCGTGTTTAGGAGGCTCCTGGGAGCTGGGATTCAGGTACTCACTAGGTGGACATGGCCTCAGTGTCACTAGCACAGCATCACCGTGGCCTCTGCTGCTTCCTCAAGGAGTCCCTTCATACTGCTCTCTTCTGGGAGGGAAACAGGGCACTGTTGTCAAGTGCACTCACATGCTGGGACAGAACCTGACCCTCCTGCCAAACACCAGTGGTGCCGTGGATGGCTCTCTACCCTGTCCTCCAGGCAGGCTGCTCTCCAGCCCTGGTGACCTGCCCCTGCTCTCCCCTCCCAGGTCCACCTGCAGGTATTGCATAGCCCTGAGTTCCCAGGTAAAGCACTCAGTGAACATGTTGTTCCTGCCCCCCTGACCATGCCCAGACACAGGGCTGGTGAGTGCCACTCTGCATCCTGGAACTGCAGGTAGTGACCATCAGAGCCAGCTGTTACCAAGGTGAACAGGTGCTCAGACGTGGCTGGTTGGTTCCCTCTCTGCAGAGCATGTTCTGAGCCTCTCTGCAAGCCGCTGGCAGTCCCAAAACACCTTTCCTGGCAACCCCAGTGAGGTTGTGGTAGCAGCCCCTCAACTCCAGGTCTGCACTGCCCTGACCACAGGCCATCTGACCACCCATTAGGGCACATCCACAAAGACACATGAAGTGACTTTGCATCAGACCCTGGCAGACTCTGGGGACCCAGAAGCAAACAGACCAAAGGACTGAGCCCACAGGGAACTGGTAGTCTATGAGTGAGACATGGTCCAGCGTACTGGCAGAGCAGCTGGCCGAGGGTGGTAGCCACCAAGGCTGAGGGCAGGCGAGGAGAGGTGGAGAGGGCACTGAAGAGGGCCTGCATTACAGGCCACCATTGAAAATGCCACGATGGAGTGGGTGAGAGTATGGGAGGCTGGCTGATACAGAGCGTAGAGCAGGGGCCATCTCTGCACCAAGGCCCTGGGGTGGGTACAGGTCCTGTGGTCCTAGCACATCTTAGTGTCCTGCTTGGTTTTGAGGGAAGACTTGGAAAGGAAGCACAGAGACAAGTTAGGGTATCAGATCAAACCTCAGGTGGAAAATGGCCGCAGGATGGCCAGAAGGCAGGACCCTGGGTGGCAAGGAGGGGTGAGTCTGGAGATGTCACGGACAAAGCTGGTTGTGTGATTGGCAGGACTCTGATTTGTCTCCTGCCCTGCATTCGTCACATGGAACACCACCCTCTGCCCGGTGCTGCACCCCCGTGTCACTGCACACTCAGGCACAGGCCAGATGCTGCTGGTACAAGTGACCTTTCCAGTGGAACCAGTGCTAATGTCATGCATGAACCTCCACATCTCCCTGGGCCATGCCTGTCCAGGCCTCTCACTCGGACTCTCTGCCTCAGGAAGACCACGCAAAGCCATCCAGAAGCATTCTGAGAGCTCAGGGAGCAGGCTGGCTCCTAAGTGGTGAGATGGTTTCCTGCATCATGTCCTGTGCCCCCAGCGTGGGTGGCCTTTTGGCCCCATCCTTTGGGTGTCAGAGGCTGGAAATGACCAATGGAAGTTCTCCTGCCGTGTTTGTGCTCCTGGGCTTCTCTGCTCGCCCCTCACTGGAGCCCATCCTCTTCATGGTGGTCTTGGTGTGCTATGTGGTGTCTATCCTGGGCAATACCACCATCATCCTGGTCACCTGTGTGGACGTGCGCCTCCACACGCCCATGTACTTCTTTCTTGCCAACCTGTCCTTCCTAGACATCAGCTTCACCACAAGCATTGTCCCACAACTGCTGGTCAACCTCTGGGGACCACAGAAAACCATAAGCTATGGAGGGTGTGTGGTGCAGTTCTATGTGTCCCACTGGCTGGGGGCCACCGAGTGTGTCCTCCTGGCCGTCATGTCCTATGACCGCTATGCTGCCATCTGTAAGCCCCTCCACTACACTGTCATCATGCACCCACAGCTCTGCCTTGGCCTGGCCTTTGCCTCCTGGTTTGGGGGCCTGACCACCAGCATGGTCGGCTCCACGCTCACCATGCTCCTGCCTCTTTGTGGGCACAATCGCATCGACCACTTCTTTTGTGAGATGCCTCTCATTATGCAACTGGCCTGTGTGGACACCAGGCTCAACAAAGTCGAGATGTACGTTGCTAGCTTCATCTTTGTGGTCTTACCACTGGGCCTTATCCTGGTGTCCTACGGACACATTGCCCAGGCTGTGTTGAAGATCCGGTCAGCAGAAGGGCGGAGAAGAGCATTCAGCACCTGCTCCTCCCACCTGGCCGTTGTGTCCTTGTTCTATGGGAGCATCCTCTTCATGTACCTGCAGCCAGCCAAGAGCAGCTCCCACGAGCAGGGCAAGTTCATAGCTCTCTTCTACACCGTGGCCACCCCCATGCTGAACCCCCTCATCTACACGCTGAGGAACAGGGACATGAAGAATGCACTCAGATTCTGCGCTGGAGCCCTGCCGGGAGTGTGCTGATCGTGACCGTGAAGAGTTACATATGCTCTGTGTATGTGTGTGATGACTGGCAGCCCGTCCTGTGGACATTGATATGCACCAGTGTTTCACATCTGTGTTGTTACTGCTGCACTGTTCATTGTTTGTAATTATGTCTGCCTTTGAGGGTGCTTTCAGTGACTCAGTGAGTGGACATTGATAACCTAATAAAGGCTAGGTGGTTGCCGAGCTCTGGGGTGTGACCTGAGTTTGAAGTCTGGCTTTGTCAGTCCACAGGTGTGCTTACACTTTTACCTCCAATGCTTTGGGGTTTTATAAGAACCACATATTTTTCTTGTCCCCCGTCCCAGCGTGATCTCCTTAACACCTACTAACTTTCTTGTGGGGAGGGTCTCAGGGGTTTCTTCTGTTATTCACAGGAAGCCCCCTCCAACTAAACTGAGTTTCTGCTGACAAGGACAATCTTGGTGAGCCCTAGATGGCTTCAGAGAGGCGGGTCCCAGGTAAACCACTATGGAGCAGAGGGTAGGGACGTGCCACCCCAACCCCTGCTTCTGGGAGGAGAGAGGCCCTTGGGGTGAGTCCTGTAACCGAGGGCTGAGGATGTGGTCCTACCTCTATAGTGGAGCCTCAGCACCCCCTTGTGGTGGGGTAGAGGGACGTGCCCCGCTGTGCACTCCAGGAAGACGATGTTTGTGGGCCACAGATGGGTGGAGAGGAGTCCTCCTCCTGGGAAATTTCTTCATGATTTCTTCAGCTGCAAGTTGATCCATGTGTTGCACCACTTCTTCTTTGTTTCAGGTCATCTCCAAATAGCTCATCTATTCTTCTCTGCTCAGTAATCTGGGTTGGGAGAAACTGAATCAGGACATTTTGGTACTACACTGGAAAGCCTAGGGTGATGGTTGTTACACTATTCTCCTTTTGCTTTTGAGTGGAACTGGTGGGCTGCTTACTCCCTCTTTGTGTTGAGCAGAGCTATGTCAGGGAGAGGATGATGCAGCAGAGTGACACTAAAATTGCTTTTGGTGCAGTTATTCTGTTGTTTTCTTCTAATCTGTTGTTTTAAGTTAAATGCATTCCTGAATTTTTCCAGATTTTTTAAATGGACATCTTAAGTCAGGGATCTCCTTTTCTGCCATTTACTGAATAAAGTAATAGGAAGAGTGCAGTTTTTGTTTCCTGTTGTGGACATAGGCAGCTGTGCAATGGCAGAGAGGATGAGTCCTGCCCACCCAGGTCTGGGTGTGGGGGGTTCTCACCTGCCCACCATTGAGGCCCACCTGATTCTGGTGGGGCATCTCACTCACTGTATGGGTCTTGGGGGGGTCTCAGGGGAGTCCCACCCGGTTCTTGGTGGGGTCTGTACAGAATAGCCAGGCGCTGATCACAGTAAAGGAGGCATACCTTCCAGGAGCCAATCACCTAGGGCCATGCAAATTGTGGAATGTGCATTTGTGTTTATCAGTGTCACCTGGCAACGACTATTTTGCCAGTTGGTTGGCAGATAGGTAGTGGCAACCTGCTTCGGTAGGCCACTTGACAGAGGTTTTACCTAATTGTCTTTAGGATGGATAGAGCCTGGAGAAAGTTTATTTATATAAGCCTGGGAATCAAGTTTTTCGGATATAACCCTCTTGGGAAGATCCACCAGGCTGCAAAAAATTGTGAACTTGGAAGAATTAAACGTTATCTGGGACGTGGATGTCATGTTGATCGCACGGATCATAAAGATAGGTAATAGGGTTTGGGAGGCCAGGGACTGAGGGGTAAGGGACCAATGGGCTGATGGAATTGAAGCCTGCACCATCCAGGCTGTGCCAATGGGAGCAGAGCAGAAAGGATACCAGTTCTCCTTTCACCAGAATATTTAACTTTAATATCCTGTGGAGTCCTCAATATCCAGGACCTGCACACCTTGGAAGTTCAGTACCCAGGACTTCTAATGGGCAGCTAAACAAAACCAAATTTTTAACTGGTTTCCCAGACACTTAAAATTTCCCTATAAGGTCACTGATTTTTTTTTAAATAAATACACACAACAGATTTTAATGTACACATTTTCAAAAGCATTGAAAAATTTTCAGATGTAATCTATTACCTGTTGTGTCCCAAGAGCCTCACAAGAACTCTGAATTGGGAAGATGGCTCCATGTTCTTTCTTCTTTTTTATATTTTTAAAATTCCTTCACACTAGTATATTTAGGGGTGTGTCTTCCACCTCTAAAAATAAGATTTTACTTATTTCTCACATGCTTCACTCACTAATTTATGAAATTCTTAGGATAACTTGGTGTCATCTTAATCATCTAACCATTTTCATAACAACAGTGTTGACAAGCCCTGAATTTTCTGCAAATACTTCATTAACTTCAGTTAGTGAAGTTAACTACTTTTAACTACCTTTCCACAGAGGACACTAGAGTTCACTGGCAGCTTTTACACTTTCCAAAACACCAAACACAGCATGCTTTTTCAATTTTGTTATCACTTTAGACTAAAGTAAAAAAGCATCTGCCAAAAGCTTCTTGCACAAAATTCCAAAATTGCTGATTCCACTGTTCCAGTACCCTTTCCTGTAGTTATCCATTACTGTGTATCTGTACAAGCATATAGAGTAGAGCATTGGTTGAGAGCATCCAGGCAGTGCAAGCTCTCAGTCACCAGGGCCAAGGGGGTAGCACACAAAGGGTGCCTAGTCTGTACAGTGCTGCCTGCTGCTGCCCTACTGTAGCTTGCCCTACTCTGTTCTGAAGGGACTAAGAGTATCAAAGGTAGGCCCTGCTTGTGGTTTGTGCATTAGAATACTCATTGACACCAAATGTGAGCTCTCTTTGTGGTTATCAATTTCACAAAAAACAAATAAAAATATCTGTACATTTTTTAGTTCCACACGCAGTCATTTAGGGTCATGATGACACTAAGAAAATGTTTGCAATGAACAAAGACTTGCCATTCTGTGTATCAAAATACATTATTAACTTTCACAAATTACTTGTTTGCCAATGGCCAAAAGATAAGTGACTGGAACAGGATAAAAAGAATACTCAAATATCTGGAAGGAGAGTAAAATGGAATTGGTAGGTAGTGGCATGCAGAGTTTTAAATGTGGCACAGCAGTTATCATTAAATCATCTATTTGAGGAGCAATAAACAGCTCAAGCCATAATCAACAGCCCAATACCACTATTCTTCATCTTCAAAATATTGTAGCTGAGAAATTTATTTCATTTGTTAGACTTAAATTCCTTCTATTGCCAAGGACATAAATATTTTTTCTATGTTCATATGTCACTGTCACTTGAGCATCTGTAAAATTAAGAATATTTTATCTGATTAAATTAGAATTCCAAGGTTGGAAATGTAGCTCAGTGTTAGAGCACTTCTTGCATGTCAAAGCAAAGGGTAAGGGTGCAATCACCAGCAAAACAACAACAATAACATTGTCATCACCATCAACATAATAAATTTTCAAAAGAGAGGTAGGAAAAAAAGAAGTCTTCTTTCAAATTCATTATTTTTTAGAACGCCTTTGCCAACATGAAGAAAGCATTTATGTTTTCTTCTAGTACATTTCTATATAGATGTCCTATAGTGCATTTCATCTATTGTATATATTACTACACATACATTTCTTATATATGTATATTTTATTTTACATATGCAATTATAGGTTAATAATTTTGTTTTGGTGAGTATAGAAGAGAGCAAGTATGAAAGATTATTACTCCTGAAAAAATATTGCTTTACTTTATAAAAGTTTCACATAAAAATACTAAACTTCTCAACTTTAGTATTTTTAAGTGAAACTTTTATAAAGTAAAGCATTAAAGAATTATTCTTTAATTCTATTCATTTGTACTCATAAAATGAATACGTTTTTAATGCACAAGAACGGCACAGCTACTTATTTTGTATTTGACACATTCTACTATCTCAGAGAACTCTTACATAAAAACTTTCTAGGTGTGACCAGTTAATTAAAACTGACGTGATAGGACTCAATTTCAAATGAAACATTTCTTCCTCCTTTTCAATCATGCATTCATAGAGGTAAGAAATTGTAAAAGTCCCTTGTGAAAAATTAAGACAGTATTAAATACTGAACATTGAAAATACCTGATTTATATATAAATCCCATATAAATAAATACTGAATTAATTTAACCATACTAATTCATTTGGGTTCTTTTTCCTTTGGCATTAAGTTTGCTTTCGGTTTGGCCTTTTACTGTTATTATTCAGCCTACTTTACCTATCATACTTTTAAAACTGAATTTAAATGCCATCCATGTCATGAGAACTGCCATAAATCTATTGTTTGACTCACATTTCACTTAAGGTAAGGCACCATGAATTATGGTGGTTCTTTATTTTGTTTATGAAGAAAAAAATAAATGCTGCCAATTATAGTTGTAATGCAGCCCAAATTATTAGTGGGATTCCATTGTCAGTGTTGTTAAAATGATAAGAAAAAAAATCCTCTTAGACTCATTGAAATACATAGTTTTAAAAATATATTTTTAAAACTCACTACAATACTACTAACTTATTAATTGAAATACTCTTAGTTGATAAAAAGCAATAATATTGATTACAATAGCTACCAATTATGGAGCTGTTGCTGTTGCTACAAAATCTTCAAATGTTTTATATAGATTCTCCATAAAGCATTTTGGTAGTATTCAGGGAGATACTCATTTTAATCCTTACTTTTTTAGGAAATTGAGGGAGAGTAAGACTCTGGGATAACTAGTACATCATAGAGTCTAAAGTAGAATTCAAACTCAAGATGAACTAAATCTCAAGTTCATCTTCTTTCTAGGCAAGTGGGCTGCTCTGCTCTGGGGATGTGGTTCTGTGGTAGAGCCCTTCCTTACCTAGAATGCTTCAGGCCTGGGTTCTATCCCCAGCAATATGAAAACAAAGCAAACAAAAATAAGTAAAATCAATGGAACCAGGCACAGTCACACATACCCATGATTCCAGTGACTTAGGATGCTGAGGCAAGAGCATTGGACGTTTAAGACCACAGTGGGAAAATATAAGGGGGAGAAATGAATTACAGTAGAGGGGGTGGAGAGAGAAGAGGGGAGGGGAAGGGGGAGGGGGGATAGTAGAGGATAGGAAAGGCAGCAGAATACAACAGACACTAGTATGGCAATATGTAAATCAATGGATGTGCAACTGATGTGATTCTGCAATCTGTATACGGGGTAAAAATGGGAGTTCATATCCCACTTGAATCAAAGTGTGAAATATGATATATCAAGAACTATGTAATGTTTTGAACAACCAACAATAAAAATTAATTAAAAAAAAGACCACAGTGGGCAACTTAGTGAGACCCTGCATGAAAATTGTTTATATAATAAAAATGTGCTTAGGATATGACTCATTAGTTGAGTAACCCAGGGTGCAATCCCCAGCAGTATCAGAAACAAGAAATAAGAAGAAAATGTCAGTGGCATAGGCTGATCATTCATTAATAAAATAAGTAATGACAGCTACTAAATATTGTACTTTCTTCATAAGAAAATAGAGGAATTATGAGCTACTTAATGTTTATAATTGCATAAATAGTTGTATATTTCAAAAGGTACCTTATGAATTCCTAATAAAGCTTCTTACTTGCACAGAACACCTCTACATTATGCCTGTGCCTATGGCAATCCAGCAGTGGTGGCTCTTCTAGTGAAGAGGAAATGCAATGTCAACTTGTGTGACAGTGATGGCAACACACCATTGATGAAGGTAGATATACCAGTGGTTTTTCAGGAAATGAATTTGATGAAATGCTTAGAAGAAAAATTGGTTAATACCATTTAGTTATAACTAATGAGTAAAATGTGAAATATTTTTCTTGGATTTCCAAAATTTACAATCTATTTCTTGGTTAAAACCAACAGGCCCTACAATATGAGGAAGAGGAATGTGCAATTATTCTTCTAGAACATGGTGCCAATCCAAATATTCACAACAACAAGGGTGAAACTCCGCTCCACTATGTTATCTTTTATAGGAACACATTAATAGCAACAAAACTGCTTTCATCCAACGCAGATATTGAAGCCAAAAACATGGTATATAATCAATCACTATTATTTTCAAAATATTTAAAATTTTTCTTAAAATTAACAGTAATGCATGTTAAAAAATACTGATTATAAGCAAATTTTCTTTTTATTAAATACTAGTAAATGTTGGGAGTTCTCCTCGTGTTCTTCCTCCTTCTTTTGTAGTTCATGTGTGTATTTAGTTTGCCTCCATCAGTTGAATCCACACTTAGAATTCAAGAGACTCATGCAGAAATCTGAACTTCAAGCTTCTGTGAAGGAACCTCATGCGGTCCCCTTGAGCCATAGTACTGTGTGGTGTGGTGTGCATGGTTTGCCTCCCACATGCTGGGCACACATGTTCTTCAGTTTGCTTCTGGCAACTGCAGCACTTACTCCCAATCACCTACTTTGCCTGTATAAATGAGGTTACAGCTCCTCTTTTTAAATATAGTGTGATAAAGATTTCATGGTGTTTTCTACTGATATACAAGAATATGGACTACATAATATATTATGAATCTTTTGCAAATGGGATTAAGTGTTTGAATTTAGAATTTGGAAGTTAAATAGTTTTCTCTATATATACTATAAAAATCATGTTCCCACTGGAATTTTTGAAAGGCTGATTATGTCACTCATTGCTAGAATGGATAAATTATTGCTAGAAGTAGATAACTCATGGATTTCACCAGCTGTACTATGAATCAGTCTTCAGCTTTGTTCCTTAAAGTGCAAATGTTTAGTGCCTTTTATGATGCTACAAGTAATCTGTGTAGATCAGCATAAATCTTGATGATACACAAAATTTCTGAATTAAATTTTGCCTAAAATTATAAGTAACTTTAAGTAGCAATTAAAGTAGATGAGAATAAAAAGAATTTTGGAAAATAACCAATCATTATGTTACCAGGATTGTCATTACAAGTGAGAATACATTTTCAATGTTATTTTTATTAGAGTTTATAGTTTTACATAGTAGTTGAATTCATTCCCCCAAAATCTTACATGCATGGAATTCCAGTTGAGTCATTGATTTCCTCTTTTCCATCTGTCTACCCCTCCTCCTCCATTCTCCCCTCCTATTCTCCTGGACCTCCTTTCACCTGTCTATTTATTTATATTTGGTTGATTCTTTTTTACTTATACATAAGGGTGCAATTACCTGTGGTATATTTATATATGCATATAACATGAATTTTAAAGATTTCCTTCTTCATTGCCTTCCCTTTTTCATTATCTCTGTGCCTCTCCATCTTCTTTTTCTACACTAATGATCTTCTTTACATCTTTTGATATTCTGTTCTTCATTTCTTTTTCTTTAATTAACTCCAGCTTCCACATATGAAACATTTTACCTTTGAGTTTCTTATTTGACTTATTTCACTTAGCATGATATTCTTGGATACCAACTCATTTACCAACAAATGACATAATGTATTTTTATGGCTGAGTAATACTCCATTGTATGTATGTGCACCAGAATTTCTTAATCCTTTCATCCATTCACAGGTACTTGGTTTAATTTCATAATTTACCTGTTGTGAATTGTACTACTGTAAACACACGTGTGACGGTATTAATATACAGTTACATGTAAAATTTTGTTTTACTAATTTTGGGAAAATACTGAGTCATGGGATAGCTGTTTCATGTTGTGGTTCCCATCTTAGATTTTGGGGAATCTCCAAAGTTTTTCCAGGGTGGTTGTACTAGTATGTAGTCCCACCAACAGTGTAAACATGTGCCTTACCCCCACATTCTTTTTTTTAACCAGGGAGAGAGAGAGAGAGAGAGAGAGAGAGAGAGAGAGAGAGAGAATTAATATTTATTATTATTACTTTTTTCATCTTCAGCAGACACAACATCTTTGTATGTGGTCCTGAGGATCGAACCCGGGCCACAGGCATGCCTGGCGAGCGCACTACCGCTTGAGCCACATCCCCAGCCCCACATTCTTACCAGTATATATTACTGTTTGTGTTCTTGATAATTACCATTGTGGCTGGAGTAAGATAAAGTCTTAGGGTAGTTTTTATTTGCATTAACATAATTGCTAAAGATGTAGAAGACTTTTTTATATATAGTTTGGACATTTGTGTTTCTTTTGAGAAATTTCTGTTTAGTTCTTTTGCTCAGTTATTGACTGGGTGGTTTTTTTGTTTGTTTTCTTGGAGTTTTAAAAAATATTTATATTTTAATTCTTATTGGACACAATACATTGATTTTATTTATTTTATGTGCTGCTGAGGATCAAACCCAGGGCCTCACATGTGCTAGGTGAGTGCTCTACCACTGAGCCATAATCCCAGCTTTGCGATAATTTTTTTTTGAGTTGGTTATTTCTCTTTGTTAATCCCCTCTCAGTGGATTAGTTGGAAAAATTTTTTCCAATTGCATAAAAATAATATATTTTTGTATTGAACTTTCTGACATGTAAGATAAATATCTTTCAACTTATAATAAGAGAAGACACAGGAACAATTATGAAAAAGCAACATAGTTTACTCAGACTCTATCAATTTTAAGCAGAAATTCCTTACATTGGAATCTGGGATTCTGATTTCATAAATAAAAAGGAATCAAGTGGACTTGTATAACATGGAGAAAACTTCCATGTTGCTGGAAAGCTCTCAGAAATATATTCCTGTAACTTCAATTGTTCACATGTGAATATCTCCAATAAAAAATCGGTGTCAAGTAGGTGTTAAGCAATGGAAAAGCTATTTCTGTACTTCTGGACTCACAATGCACAGTTGTGTAAATTTTTTCTAACAGTAAAACAAGGAATATTTTCTATACTGCTTGGTATTTCTGGAAAAGTAGATGTTCTTCAGAATATGATTTATACACCCTACTAGTGGGTTGAGAATTTGGCTTGTTAATGAAATATAATACTTATAACCTTTACTAATATGCATTAGGGAATGGGGCTATTGGGATATAAAATACAGTTTATGTCCTAAATATGCTCTTGGTTGAGGAGGGTTCATGTTACATAACTCCAAGATGCCATGATGAATGCTGGACAGTGGCAAAGATCCATGGAAACAGTGAACGTATGAAGGAGTCTTAGAAACTCTGGAGTTCATGTGGCCACTCTAGGCAGAGGAGAGGCATCTCAAAATGAAATAGCAGCACGTATGGAAGCAGAATGGGAAGAGAAGAGAGTGGCCACACTTAATTTACATTATTATTATATGCTTATATTCATTCAGTATTTTGTAAGGTTAACTTCAGTTGAAAAGTAGTAATTTTGTGAATAAATTATATTTATTGTTTTTCAGAGTGGCCAAACACCACTTTTACTCGCCATAAAGAAAAACAGACGGATGATGGTAGAATTTTTTATTAAGAATAAAGCAAACATACATGCAGTTGATGATAAGGGAAGGTATAGTACTTTATATTTTTTGGAAAAGGGTTAATATTGTAGTAAAATCACTCAAGTGAAAAATATTAAATTAATGGGAATGACATAATCATTGGAATAGAGTGAAATTCATGAACATAAACTAAAATTGAGGAGAAAAGCAATTATTCAAACTGAGCAACACAAATAAGAGTATGTAGTATGATTCACATGCCCTTATAATTATTGGCTGATGATTACTATTTGATTTTGTTGATCACATAATCTTGAGTTAGCTAGAGTTTTCATGTTAGTTTTGTAAAATATAGACTTTTAGTTTGTGCTTTTATTCAGTATTGAACTTCTTAAATTTTCTGTAATATTTCATCTTCTCCTGGTATAGTTTTCTTTTGGAAATGCTGTGTTGAGTATAGATAGACATTGAAAATTATTTTTTCCTTTATATGACTATTTGCTTTAAATTACTTCATTTGTAGAATATTGATTTCAGATTTTTCCTAAGTGACGTCTAATTAGTCTTGACAAATTTTGAACATTTATAATGAAAAAGAGTGTAACATATGCTTGAAATCTGGTTGCAAGATTATACACGTAGCATTGATTTCAATGCCTGGCAAATGCTTCTCAGAGTGAATGACTGAAGCAACAATTATTATTATTATCACCAGTGCTGCTGTTATTATGTTGTACCTGCAAATACCTTTTTTACTCTTTGACTTTTGGCTGACTGTGAGTTACAATATATTACATCACTCTAAGAAAGAAATGGAGCTTTATTCATTGAAATCTTTGCCAACTCCAGATGAATGACCTCATCATAATTAACGTTCATTGAAGGACTTTAAGTTTGTAACTCTCCTCTTTTGGGACTCGTGATTTATTTTTTTATGTGTTTGTTTTCCTTTTAGACTTACAAATGATTTAGAAAGATAAAGAAAGATAAAGATTTGATCTTCCAAGATGTATATGTCTGTTAGTGTATGTAAAGCTAGATGTCAAAGAGGTAAAATGTATTACAATGGCTTTTTAAATAAACTTATTAAAATACCTAAATTTGAAGTTATCTCTCTTATTTTAGAACAGCCCTCATGTTGGCTGTGGAACATAAATCAACACACATAGCTGAGCTTCTTCTTCAATGTGGTGTTAATGTGTCTGCTTCAGATAATTGTGGAGAGATTGCCTTGTCTTATGCCATTGCTAGTGGAAATACTGAGTAAGTATTTACATTACAATACTAATCAACATTAGCTGTATATCCACAATAGTTACACCTGTTGCATCTTATATATGAGGTGAGATTTCATAGCATTACTATGTATGGAACCGTAGTGAGTTAGGACAGTTCATTAGTCAGAAACCCTTCAAAGTGTAGCCAAGAAGCAGTGATGATACTTTGATTGGGCAAAGAGAAGGATGGAGGGGTAATGGAGGCAAGAAAGATGGTGGAGTGAGATAGACATTATTACCTTGGTACAGGTATGACTGCATATAGGATGCAATGGTACATCCTGTAAAATCAGAAATGAAAGTTGTTGCAGTTGTGTCCAATGAATCAAATTGCACTCTACTGTCATATATACATAATTAAAATGGATTAGTTATTTTAAAAAAAATAAGTAGTGATGTGTGCATGAGTCACCTTCAAGGTTTGTTCTCTTCTCTCTTCCCCTCTCCTTTCTTTTTCTTCTCATGCATGCTGGGAAATTTTCCTACCACTGAGATATACCTCTACCTAATATCTTAGGACTTTGTAAACCTTCATCCTTAGGGTTTCCAGCATTATCCAATTCATTTCAAGCATAACCCCTCCTCACAGGGACAGATAGTATCACACCTATGATTTTATAATTTGCTATTTGAGTCTTGAAATTCCCTGTTTAGCTGAAGTTAGCTATTCTACCATCCCCCTTTAATTTATCAAGGACCTAATGATATCCTTGAAGTGTAAGGAAGATAATTCTGTAGTCAGATGGAGGGGAATAAATAGATTTTTAAATTGTTCCTTTGTCTCTGTCAGTTCTGTTGCTGTGGTGTTTCTGCCAGACCTGGACCTGCAGTCTGGTAGTGAAGAGCTTTTATTTCAAAATATCCTGACTGATTCAATCCCTGAGCCTTCATGGTAACCCACACTTAGACTCAACACTTTTTTTAGTTCTCATGCACTTATGCTTTTTTATTCAACAGTTGTTTCCTAGCAGAAGCACTCTGCTTTGACAGCTTGGCCTCTAGCTTTGGCCAACAAATACTAAGCACTCTGACCCTGTCCCCCTTTTAGGAACCTTATGTGGAATCCCCATATTAGCCTTGCCCTTTTTGGTGCATTATCCTTTTAGGACTTTGTCTTTTTCTGTCATAAAATTAAAATCATTCAAATCTATTAGAAAGCTTCAAGTAAAGCTTCAAGTAATCTCTGGAAGAGATCAGAGTTTTCTGTCTTCTTGGCTAACAGATCTGTGCCCCAAATCCTTCCATCCCTTGAAATAGATTTCCTTCGACTGCAGGGGGTTCCACATCACTGTTTTCCATGGTGAGTGCCAATTTAGATTGGCATTTCTAGTAGTTTTCCCAAGTAATGGCAATTTTCAAGCTGTTGGAATCGCTGCCTAAAGTTTTCAGCATTTATTAAGGTCTGCCTCAAAAGGAATAGATTAAGCAGATTTATTGAATCTAAGAGAGCTAAGCCCCATCATGACTCCTCAGTATCCATAGTTTTAAAGAAAATTTTGTGTTCCAAGTCAGTTGGAGATCAACATGGAAATGTAGCTACACTTATCTGCTGATTCTGTTCAACTAGGTAGAGAAGAAATAGTAGTAGTCCAAGTTTTTGGCATTTGTTAATTTCTTGCCTTTGTTATTATTGATTAGTCTCACAGAAGGGGATGATTATATTCTCTAATTTAAGGAGATATTTATAAATAGTTATAAATTAATTGCTGATTTGCTTTGAGTTATAAAGCACAAAGAAGAGCCCAATTGATCATGAAAATTAGGACTCAAGCATTTTTTAAAATAATTTTAACTTTTGAATATTAGAACCTATGAAAAATGCACATTAGTTCTAGCTGAGATTGTAAGTTGTTAAGTATGCCATTATTTTACTATTTTGCTTAACATGTTTCAATATTATCTTAGTAAATCTCCATAATAACCTGGTGAACTAAAGTGATACAACCCTTATTTTTTAAAAGGCCTTAAGCCTAAGAGAAAGAAGTTGCACAAGAACAAAAAACTAATTTTTACAGAGACAAGACATTTTCTGAGTTCAAGCTACACTAGTTAATGTATTTACCTGTCCTGTTCTCAATTAATGATCATTTTATCTTTTTTCTTCTTTAACTTCAAGCTATGGGTGCAGTGACACATGCATTTACCCCAGCTACTTAAGAGCCTGAGGCAGGACAATTGCTTGAGCCCAGGTATTTAAGATCAGCCTGACCATCATCATGAAATACCATCTCACAAAACAGAAAAAAACAAACATTGTACAAATAATTTTCAAGTTAACAAAATGTTTATAGGGCATACAGATTAGGAGAGCATATGAAAAAGTTCTGATACTAGATCTAAAACATTATTAAGTATTGAATTATATTTGGTCAGTGTTTTCATATGAGTGTTAAAATACCAATTTTATTACTTTTTTCAAATACAGTAACAGGAATTTAATTCTTCAATACATGAAAGCACAATCTAGAACATCAGTAAATTTCAATCCAGGTAAGACTTAAAAAAAATGAGTTACTTTTGGTGTTCATGCCCTGTGAAAATAAGAGTAAGAATGTTTGATCACAAAAGAAGAGTGGAAAAAAATAAATGTTCAAATTCCATTCATATTTTTTATATCTTTCTTGGTCATATAGAATCCAGGATATCTTAATAATTAACTATAAGAAATTTATCATCTAAATGATATTGTCTGAAGAAATTTTACATTAATTTTGACCCTGAAATTTTATGTCTTTGCAGAAGTAAGAATATTTTTAAATTATACATTCTGTTTCGTATATGGTCACATGATAGCAGATTGGACTTGTTATAAAACCAGGTGTTCTTGTCGACTGTTAATATCAGCTCCTATTGAGTGCCTACATTAGTGAATTTCACAGTGATATTTCTATACACACATATACAATACTTGAATCCTGACCACTCTCCTTACTTCCATTTTCCCCTCTACTCCCTTTTTCATCCCCAGTTACCTTCCCTCTTCCTTAGTATTCCCTCCATCATATTCTAGTCATTCTTATTTTCTTCCCAGATTCCACATGTTAGGGAGAGAATGTGATAATTGGGGTTTTGTTTCTGATTTTTTCACCTTAACATGATGACCACCCTTTCCATCCATTTTACAATTATCGTCTTTGTTTCTTTTTTAACATTTTTATTTGGGGTTTTAAATATACCATTTCCTGGGCCTTAAAATTTCTACTCAGAAATCTAATATTTTTCTGATGTGTTTATAATTGCTTTGGCCCTTATTATAGATTTCAGTGTACCTTTGGTAATTTTATAGACTATGATTTGAAGAAGTTCTTTTCGGGCCATGTCCATTTGGTATTCTAAAATCTTATACCTGGATGTCCATAACTTTCACAAGATATAAGAAATAGTTTCTTGTATTCACTGAGAAAGCTTTCATTGCCTGTAGCCTGTACCTCTTCTCCATTATGTGTACCAGTGATTCACAAAAGTATCTATGAATTGTGTCTAGTGGTTTTGTAATTTGTTTACAATTATTTTGATTGTTGTTGATATTGTCTGAATGTGATATTTCATCATCAACTTCAAGCTCTGTATTTTTTTCTTTCACTTGATCTAGTCTATGGGTCTAACTTAAAATGGATATATTTATTTGAGGTATTGAGCTCTTTATTTTCAAGATTTCTAATTGATTCTTTTTCAGAATCTGTATTGAATTGTTCTTTCATGCCCTGCATTGTTTTCCCTTAATCTACTCAGTTTCTCTTTGCTTCATCTTTGAAATAATTCACTATTTTAACATTTTTTTGAATTTTATTCTGGCATTTTTGTATATTGCATTATCTTTGGAAATAGTTTCTAGGGTAATTAACTATAAAACAGTCATGCTACTTTGCTTTTTATCTTTCTTATATTTCTATATTGAAATTTGTACATCTTCAGGGATATATATCTTTTCCACATTTATTTGAGTGTCTGCTTAGGAAACTGTTTTCCCTGGATGATGTGTCTTATGCTATTGATTAAGTGTGTGACGTTGAAGTATTTTCCAAATGGTGTCTCTATTGTAGTTTCCTATGTCTTATCTGTGACTCCTGAGTGGTGATAGCTTGCAATGTTAAGTAACAACTTTCTTTGTCAGTGTTGTGAGAGTGGAGTCATGTTAGTGAAATAGTGATATAGGCAGTAGAGTATCTGAAATGCATTTTCTGTGGTGGTTCCTCCATACTTGTTAATAATATGATGTCTTCAAATATATGGGAGCTACCTAGGCTGAGAACCTGCATAAATGAAGATCTCAAACTCGCATAATTCTGTAAGAGTTTCTTCATTTATTTCTAGTCTTGCTTTAGTGTGTCCAGACCACTGAATTTTAGCCATCTCTTTCCATTACTAAATGTGTATGTTAGGTTAAAGCTTTTTATCGCTGTTCTTATTTTTAATTTTTTTCAACACCAGGTTTTATTTTATTTTTTTAGATATGTATGACAGTAGAGTGTATTTTTTACATACATGGGCTACATCTGATTCTATTTAGGATCAGAGAGAACTTTTGGCCTTTGGGTTTTTTTGGTATTGGCTTATTTCAGTAAATATAGTAGTCTCAAGTTCCATTCATTTACCAGCAAGTGCCATAAATTTCACTCTTCATCTTTTGAAGCTCACCTAGGTTGTTTCCATAGCTTAACTATTGTGAATTGGGCTGCTGTAGACATTGATGTAGCTGTGTCACTGTAGTATATTGATTTAAAGTCCCTTGGAGATATATATTTATATGCCCAACTCTCCATCATGTCAACTTAGGAACTTATTTCCTCAACAAGACTTCTAAATTGCAACAAATAAAATCAAGATTCAACTGGGGTGATAACTGGTTGAATGGTGTTTCCATTCCAAATTTTCAGAGGAATCTCCATACTGTTTTCCAGAGTACTTGCACCAATTTGCAGTCTCACTAGCAAAGTATGAGTGTAACTTTTTTCTCACATTCTCTCCATCATTTATTGTTATTTGTATTCTTGATAATTCCTATTTTGACTGAACCAAGAATGGAATATCAATGTAGTTTTAATTTGCGTTTTCTAATTTCTAGAGAAATTTAGCATTTTGTGGTTTTTTTCCTACTTTTAATTGATTTTATAATTTTTTAAGTGCACGACAACAGTGGAATGCACTACAATCCTTATTACACATATAAAGCACAATTTTACCTCTGAATATAAAGTATGTTTATGTCAATTTATGCCATTTTACATATACTTTTTTTGCACTACAATTCATTTTTTATTTTTATTTGTTTTAGTTAGTTACACATGACAGTAGAATGACCTTGACATATCATACATTTAAACCACATGAGATACAATATCTCATTTTTCTGAGTATACAGGTTGTAGATTCACATTGATCATGCATTCACCTATATACACCAATAATAATAATGTCTATTCCATTCTAATATCCTTCCTATCTTTCCAACCTCTTCTCTCCCCTCCCATCACTTCTCTCTTCTTAATCTAAGGTAGCACTATTCCTTTGTTTTCTCACTTCTTCATACATGTAGGTTGTATAACAATGAGGCTCTCCTTCCACCATCCGTGCAATTCCCTTTCTCCCACCCTTTCCCTCCCACCCCTCTTCCCTGTGTATAGGTAATCTTCTTCCCATGCTTTTCCTCTCTTCCCCATTTTGAGTCACCCCCCTTATATCAGAGAAGACATTTGGCATTTGTTTTTTGGGGACTGGCTAAATTCACTTAGCATAATCTGCTCTAATGCCATCCTTTTCTCTGCAAATGCCATGATCTTATTATTTTTTAGTGCTGAGTAATATTCCATTGTGTATATATGCCACATATTTTTATCCATTCATCCATTGAAGGGCATATAGGTTGGCTCTACAGTCTAGTTATTGTGAATTGTGCTACTATAAACATTGATGTGGCTGAGTCCCTGTAGTATGCTGTTTTTAGGTTTTTTGGGTATAGTCCAAGAAGAGGAATAGCTGGGTCAAATGGTGGTTACATTCCCAGTTTTCCAAGGAATCTCCATACTGCTTTCCAAATTGGCTGCACCAATTTACAACCTCACCAGCAGTGCAATTCTGATCAAAATCCCAATGACATTCCTCACAGAAATAGAAAAAGCAATTATGAAATTCATCTGAAAATATAAGAGACCCAGAATAGCAAAAGAAATTCTAAGCAGGAAGAGTGAAACAGATGGTATCACTATACCAGATCTTAAACTATACTACAGAGCAATAGTAACAAAAACAGCATGGTACTGGCACCAAAACAGGCTGGTGGACCAATGGTACAGGATAGAGGACACAGAGATTAACCCACAAAAGTACAACTACCTTATCTTTGACAAAGGTACTAAAAGCATGCACTGGAGAAAATATAGCATCCTCAACAAATGGTGTTGGGAAAACTGGAAATCCATATGCAACAAAATGAAATTGAATCCCTATCTCTCACCATGCACAAAAGTTAACTCAAAATGGATCAAGGGTCTAGGAATTAAACCAGAGACTCTGCATCTAATGGAAGAAAAAGTAGGCCCTAATCTTCCTCATGTGAGCTAGGCCCCAACTTCCTTAATAAGATGCCTATAGCACAAGAGTTAAAACCAAGAATTAACAAATGGGATGAATTCCTACTAAAAAGTTTTTTCTCAGCAAGAGAAATAATATGTGAGGTGAATAGGGAGCCTACATCCTGGGAACAAATTTTTACCACTCACACATCAGATAGAGCTCTAATCTCTAGGGTATACAAAGAACTCAAAAATCTAAACACACACACACACACACACACACACACACACACACACACACACAGAAATAATCCAATCTACAAATGGGCCAAGGACCTGAACAGACACTTCTCAGAAGAGGATATACAATCAATCAACAAATATATGAAAAAATGCTCACCATCTCTAGCAATTAGAGAAAGAGAAATTAAAACTACCCTAAGATACTATCTCACTTCAGTAAGAATGGCAGCCATGATGAAGACAAACAACAACAAATGCTGGTGAGGATGTGGGAAAAGGGTACCCTCATACACTGCTGGTTGGATATTGAGCATTTTAAAAGTATATTTGCTCACCAATTGTATTTCTTGTTCTGTAAACAACCAGTTTCAGATCCTTTGCACATTTATTGACATCCTATGACCACTAGAAGAGAATATTAACTATATTGGGCTGTGTGTGTGTGTGTGTGTGTGTGTGTGTGTGTGTGTTAAGTTTTTGATTTTTTTTTCATGGGGGCAAGTAGTGGGGATTCAACTCAGGGGCATTCAACCACTAAGCCACATCCCCAGCCCTATGTTTTATTTTATTTTATTTTTATTATTTTTGTTGTAGATGGACACAATTTACTTATTTACTTGTTTATTATTTATTTATTTATTTTTATGTAGTGCTGAAGATCAAACACATGGTCTTACACCTGCAAGGCTAGCTCTCTAACACTGAGCCCCATACCCAGCTCTGTTTTGCATTTTATTTAGACATAGAGTTGCTCAGTGCCTCACCATTGCTGAAGCTGGATTTGAACTCTGATCCTCCTCTTTCAGCTTGCTGTGCTGGTTTGTTTTGAATTCTTTATCTATCCAGAAGACTAATGTTCTGAGGTGCAGGTGGTAAAGATTTTCTCCCATTTTGTAGGTTCTCTGTTCATGTTCTTGATACTTTTCTTTCCTGTGAGAAAGCTTTTTACTTTGTTACCTTCCCATTTATTGATTCTTGATTTTATTTGTTGCAATTTAGAAGTCTTGTTGAGGAAGTCAGTTCCTAAGACAAGATGATGGAAAGTTGGGCCTATATTTTCTTCTAGTGGGTACAGGATGTCTGGTTTAATGCCTAGTTCCTTGATGTATTCTGAGTTGAGTTTTGTGCAGGGATAGGGGTAGGGGTTCAATTTGATTCTGCCACATGCATACTTCCAGTTTTCTCAGTACCATTTGTTTAAGAGGCTGTCTTTTCTTTTAATGTATGTTGTTGGTGCCTTTGTCTAGATTAACAAGACAGTATGTATGTGATTATTGTCTTTGTGATGTCTTTTTTTCGTAGCACTATAGTATAATTTGAGATCGGACCTTGTGATGTCTGCTGTCTCCTTCACTTTTTTTCACTAAGGATTGTTTGGAATATTCTGGGCTTCTTGTTTTTCCAAGTGAATTTTTATGTCTGCTTTTTCTATTTCTTTGTGAAATATCATTGACATTTTAATAGGAGTTGCATTAAAACTATAGCATTTTGGTAGTATGTCAATTTTGGTAACATTAATCCTGCCAATCCATGAACATTTGAAATATTCCATCTTCTATGGTCTTCTTCAATTTCTTTCTTTAGTGTTTGGTAATTTTCATAATAGAGGTCTTTCACTTCTTAGATTGTTTCCTGATTATTTTATTTTTTAAATTGTTTTGAATCCATTGTGATTCATCAGCTGATGCATAATTTGTGTACAGGATCATAATTGATTTATGAGTGTTAATTCTATATCCTGCTACTATGCTGAGTGTGGTTATGAGTTTTAAAAATTTTGTGGTGTAGTTTTGTGTCTTCTACATATAAAATATTGTTGTCAGCAAATAGGAATATTTTGAGCACTTCTTTTCATATACATATCCCTTTAATCTCTTTTTCCAAACTGCTCTGGTTAGAATTTCAATATTCATAGGTTGAATAGAAGTGGTGAAAGAGGGCATCCTTGTCTTTTTCTAGTTTTTAGAAAGAATGTTTCATTTTTTTTCCATTTGGAATCATGTTACTCTTGGGTTTTTTTGGTATAGAGATTTTAAAATGTTCAGTTACATTCATATTATCCCTATTTTTTCTACCATTTTGAACATGAATGTATGCTGTATTCTGTCAAATGCTCTTCCTTGAACTATTGAGATAATTATGTTATGTTTTTTAAGTCTATTAATGAATCCTGTTTTGATTTCTGTAGGTTTAACCAACATTGTGTCTCTGGGATGAACCTTACTTGATCATGGTGCACTATGTTTTTTTTTGTTTTGTTTTGTTTTTTGTCTTATTTTTTTTATAAAGGTTAATCTCAGCATGCATTTTATTTTATTTATTTTATTTTTTTTATTGGTTGATCAAACCATTACAAAGCTCTTGACATATCATATTTCATACATTAGATTCAAGTGGGTTATGAACTCCCATTTTTACCCCAAATACAGATTGCAGAATCACATCGGTTACACATCCACATTTTTACATAATGCCGTATTAGTAACTGTTGTATTCTGCTACCTTTCGTATCCTCTACTATCCCTTCTCCCCTCCCCTCTCATCTTCTCTCTCTACCCCATCTACTGTAATTCGTTTCTCTCCTTGTTTTTTTCCCCATTCCCCTCACAACCTCTTATATGTAATTTTGGATAACAATGAGGGTCTCCTTCCATTTCCATGCAATTTTTCTTTTCTCTCCCTTTCCCTCCCACCTCATGTCTCTGTTTAATGTTAATCTTTTCCTCCTGCTCTTCCTCCCTGCTCTGTTCTTACTTGCTCTCATTATATCAAAGAAGACTTTTGGAATTTGTTTTTTAGGGATTTGCTAGCTTCACTTATTATAATCTGCTCTAGTGCCATCCATTTCCCTGCAAATTCCATGATTTTGTCATTTTTTAGTGCTGCGCAATACACCATTGTGTATAAATGCCACATTTTTTTTTATCCATTCATCTATTGAAGGGCATCTGGGTTGGTTCCACAGTTTAGCTATTGTGAATTGTGCTGCTATGAACATCGATGTGGCAGTATCCCTGTAGTACACTCTTTTAGGGTCTTCAGGGAATAATCTGAGAAGGGCAATAGCTGGGTCAAATGGTGGTTCCATTCTCAGCTTTCCCAGGAATCTCCATACGGCCTTCAAATTGGCCGCACCAATTTGCAGTCCCACCAGCAATGTACAAGAGTACCCTTTTCCCCACATCCTCGCCAGCACTTGTTGTTGTTTGACTTCATAATGGCTGCCAATCTTACTGGAGTGAGATGGTATCTTAGGGTGGTTTTGATTTCATTTCTCTGACTGCTAGAGATGGTGAGCATTTTTTCATATACTTGTTGATTGATTGTATGTCCTCTTCTGAGAAGTGTCTGTTCAGGTCCTTGGCCCATTTCTTGATTGGGTTATTTGTTATCTTATTGTTTAATTTTTTGAGTTCTTTGTATACTCTGGATATTAGGGCTCTATCTGAAGTGTGAGGAGTAAAAATTTGTTCCCAGGATGTAGGCTCCCTATTTACCTCTCTTATTGTTTCTTTTGCTGAGAAAAAACTTTTTAGTTTAAGTAAGTCCCATTTGTTGATTCTTGTTATTAACTCTTGTGCTATGGGTGTCCTATTAAGGAATTTGGAACCTGACCCCACAATATGTAGATCGGAGCCAACTTTTTCTTCTATCAGATGCAGAGTCTCTGATTTGATATCAAGCTCCTTGATCCATTTTGAGTTAACTTTTGTGCATGGCGAGAGGAGGGGATTCAGTTTCATTTTGTTGCATATGGATTTCCAGTTTTCCCAGCACCATTTGTTGAAGATGCTATCCTTCCTCCATTGCATTCTTTTAGCCCCTTTATCAAATATAAGATAGTTGTAACTTTGTGGATTAGTCTCTGTGTCCTCTATTCTGTACCATTGGTCCACCCGCCTGTTTTGGTACCAGTACCATGCTGTGTTTGTTACTATTACTCTGTAATATAGTTTGAAATCTGGTATCGCTATACTGCCTGATTCACACTTCCTGCTTAGAGATACTTTTGCTATTCTGGGTCTTTCATTTTTCCATATGAATTTCATGATTGCTTTCTCTATTTGTACAAAAAATGCCATTGGGATTTTGATTGGCATTACATTAAACCTATAGAGAACTTTTGGTAATATTGCCATTTTGATGATGTTAGTTCTGCCTATCCATGAACAGGGTATATTTTTCCATCTTCTAAGATCTTCTATTTCTCTCTTTAGGGTTCTGTAGTTTTCATTTTATAAATCTTTCACCTCTTTTGTTAGGTTGATTCCCAAGTATTTTATTTTTTTTGAGGATATTGTGAATGGGGTGTTTTTCCTTATTTCCATTTCAGAAGTTTTGTCAATGATATACATAAATGCCTTTGATTTATGCATGTTGATTTTATATCCTGCCACTTTGCTGAATTCATTTATTAGTTCTAGTAGTTTTTTTGTAGACTCTTTTGGGTCTTCTAGGTATAGAATCATGTCTAGGTATAGAATCATGAGGTAAGTTTCTGTTATCCCTAGTTTTTCTAATGTTTTGAACATAAAGGGATGATGTACTTTGTCGAATGCTTTTTCTGCATCTATCAAGATGATCATATGGTTCTTATCTTTAAGCCTATTGATGTGGTGAATAACATTTATTGATTTCCGTATATTGAACCAGCCCTGCATCCCAGGGATGAATCCTACTTGATCATGGTGCACAATTTTTCTGATGTGTTTTTGTATCCAATTCGCCAGAATTTTATTGAAGATTTTTGCATCTAGGTTCATTAGAGATATTGGTCTGTAGTTTTCTTTCTTTGAGGTGTCTTTGTCTGGTTTGGGAATCAGGGTGATGTTGGACTCATAGAATGAATTTGGAAGAGCTCCCTCTTTTTCTATTTCCTGAAATAACTTGAAAAGTATTGGTATTAATTCTTCTTTAAAGGTTTTGTAAAACTCCGCTGTATACCCATCCGGTCCTGGGCTTTTCATGGTTGGTGGTCTTTTGATTGCTTCTTCTATTTCATCCATTGATATAGGTCTGTTCAAATTGTGTGTATTCTCCTGACTCAGTCTGGGCAAATCATATGACTTAAGAAATTTATCAATATCTTCACTACCTTCTATTTTATTGGAATATAGGTTTTCAAAATAATTCCTAATTATCTTCTGTATTTCTGTAGTATCTGTTGTGATGTTGCCTTTTAATCCCGTGTGTTAGTAATTTGAGTTCTCTCTCTTTTTCTCTTTGTTAGCATGGCTAAGGGTCTGTTAATCTTATTTATTTTTTGAAGAACCAACTTTTCGTTTTGTCAATTTTTTCAATAGTTTCTTTTCTTTCCATTTCGTTGATTTCCGCTCTGATTTTAATTATTTCTTGCCTTCTGCTACATTTGCTGTTGTTTTGCTCTTCCTTTTCTAGGACTTTGAGATGAAGTGTGAGCTCATTTATTTGTTGGTTTTTTGTTTTTTTGAGGAATGACCTCCAGGAGATGAATTTCCCTCTTAAAACTGCTTTCATTGTGTCCCATAGATTTTGATATGTTGTGTCTGTATTTTCATTTATCTCTAGAATTGTTTGATTTCCTCCTTTATGTCTTCTGTAACCCAATGATCATTCAGTAACATATTGTTCATTTTCCATGTGATGTAGGATTTTTTTCTTCCTTCTTTTATCATTGATTTCCAGTTTCATTCCATTATGATCAGATAAAATGCATGGTATTATCTCCACCCTTTTATATTTACTGAGGGTTGCCCTATGGCATAATATATGGTCTATTTTTGAGAAGGATCCATGTGCTGCTGAGAAAAAAGTATGTCCACTTGATGATGGATGATATATTCTATATATGTCAGTTAAGTCTAGGTTATTGATTGTGTTATTTAGATCTATAGTTTCTTTATTCAACTTTTGTTTGGAGGATCTGTCCAATGGTGAGAGAGGTGTGTTGAAGTCACCCATAATTATTGTATTGTGGTCTATTTGATTCTTGAACTTGAGGAGAATTTGTTTTATGAACGTCGCAGCACCATTATTTGGTGCATAAATATTGATAATTGTTATGTCTTGTTGGTGAATGGTTCCCTTTAACAGTATATAATGTCCTTCATTATCCCTTTTGATTAACTTAGTCTTGAACTCGATTTTATTTGATATGAGGATGGCCACCCCTGCTTGCTTACGAGGACCGTGTGCATGGTATATTTTTTCCCAACCTTTCACCTTCAGCCTGTGTATGTCTTTTCCAATCAGATGTGTCTCCTGGAGGCAGCATATTGTTGGATTCATTTTTTAAATCCATGTTACTAGCCTATGTCGCTTTATTGGAGAGTTTAAGCCATTAATGTTTAGAAATACTATTGATATATGGTTTGTATTTCCAGCCATGTTTGATTATTTATCTTTTTTTTTTTTTTAATTTAGTTTGTTTCTCCATGATTAGCTTTCCCCCCCACGCTCTGTCTCTACTGAGGTACTTCCCAATGTTGGTTTTGGTTATTGTTTTTCATTTCTTCCTCGTGTAGTGTTTTGCTCAAGATGCTTTGCAATGCTGATTTTCTGGCTACAAATTCTTTTAACTTTTGTTTATCATGAAAGATTTTTATTTCGTTGTTGTACCTGAAGCTTAATTTTGCTGGATACAAAATTCTTGGTTGGCATCCATTGTCTTTCAGTGTTTGAAATACGTTGTTCCAGGATCTTCTTGCTTTCAGTGTCTGTGATGAAAAATCCATTGTCAACTTTATTGGTTTACCCCTGAATGTATTCTGCCTCCTTTCTCTTGTAGCTTTTAATATTTTCTCATTTTTCTGTATATTGGATATCTTCATACCAATGTGTCTTGGCATTGGTCTACTGTGATTTTGTATGCTTGGTGTCCTGTATGCATCTACAATTTGTATATCCATTTCCTTTTTTATTTCTGGAAAGTTTTCTATAATTATTTCATCCAGCAGGTTGCTCATTCCCTTGGTTTGAAACTTTGTACCTTCCTCTATCCCAATGACACTTAAGTTTGGTTTTTTTATGTTATCTCATATCTCTTGGATGATTTTCTCATGATTTTTTACTAGCCTTTCTGAGTTGGCTAGACTCTTTTCAAGATGATATATTTTGTCTTCATTTTCTGATGTTCTGGCTTCTACTTGCTCCACTCTGTTAGTGATACTGTCATTTGAGTTTTTAATTTGGTTTATAGTTTCCTTCATTTCTAGAATTATTGTTTGATTTTTTTTAATAATCTCTATCTCCTGATAAAGATGCTTAATTTCTTCTTTTAACTCTTTATGTAATTCATTTTCAATGTGTTCTTTCACTGTTTTAATTTTCTGTCTCATATCCTCTTTAAGGTTCCATTCCATCTGTCTAAGGTATTCCTTGAGTTCTTTATTTGACCATTTTTCTGATGCCTCTAGGTCCTCTTGAATATTTAGGCTGTTCTGCATTGTTTGTACTCCTTTTCTTCCTTGCTTTTTCATGCTGCTCATGTTACTTCTTGTTCTGTTTGACTGCTGAGTTACTTTTTACTCCTATAAATTTATTTGATGCTTGGGAGGAAAGGTATTAGAAGGGAAGGGAAGAAGTCACTAAAGAGAATGAGAGTAAGCAGGGAGAATTCAAGGAAGGGGTAAGATGGAAATTGAAAAGAAATTAAAATACAAAAGAAAAAAATAGAAAATAAAAAAGAAAGAAAAATTTTAAAAATAATTAAAAATTAAAAATAAAAAATAACTTAAAAACTTAAAAAAAATTAAAAAACAACAAAAATATGAAAATAAAAAAAAACCAAACTAAAAAAAATTAATAAATGCAATCTTAGAGTTTGATTAACTTCTCTTCCAGTTCTGGAGCTGTGCCCACCGGGCCAAGCTTCTCCTCTCAATATGCGGGAACCAATCAGTGTACAGCAGCTCCTCCTCCCTTACTGGGCGGGTCTCCAATCCTGAGTGCCTAGGGCCTTCTCTTGTGTCTAGTCACTTCCCCACTTTTCCTCAAGCCAGGCCCTGCTCACTGGTGATGCTCACCACAATACTGGCTACATGCCAGGTCTGCTGCTTCCGGGAGCCCTATTTTCATGAACGACTGGGCACACTCTCCTAGTTTGCCATTCCCTCAGACCCTAAGTTGTGGAGCTTGGGGCTGAGAACCCTCAGCAAATTTTTCTTGCCCTCTGGTAGCCACGCCTCTGGTAGCTGGTGCAAGAGACCTCAGTTGTCAGCACTGGTGGGAGCGGTAGCCAGGGGTCCCGCGCCACTCCTGATTCCCTTGGTCTGGCTATCATGCTCAAGGGAGAGCTGGGAGGGGCCCTTAAGGTTTTCCTGCTGTGTGGAGAGGGAAGGCTAGGGGGTTACACACCTGTCGCTGCTGGTTTCAATGAAGTTATCTCCTCTGCCGCATTCTGGTGATGTCAGCTCTCTGCCATGGTGGTATCCCATGCAAATGGCGACAGTTCATTTCCTTTGCTGGGTGACCAATGCAATGGGTGGGTCCTGACTGGCTCTTCCAAGTCCCATCTCAATCCTGTGGCCACTGCCTATGAAGGCTCAGTTGGCATTAACCTCCGCAGGTTCAGAAGGGCCGACCAGTTGTTTCAGCGGGATTGTTTAGTGCTGAGTCACAGCAGTTTGTCTGTGAGAAGCAGGCGAACAGGAGCTTGAATTCAGCCAATCTGGGCTTGGTGTGTGTTCTGAGAGGCCCAGACTGTTCGCCCCAGATCCACATCAGCTCAGCATCGCCTAGTGATCCTGAGCAAACAGCATTTAGATGGTTTACAACTCCCTATGCCCACTCAGCTGAAGAGGTCAGAGACTTGATCTCTCCGCGCCCACCACCATGTTGCCAGCATGCACTATGTTTTTAATATGTTTTTGTATGTAGTTTTTTTCAGTATTTTATTAAGAGTTGATGCATGTATATTCATTGGGGATATTTGTCCAAAGTTTTATTTCTTTTATGTATCTCTGTCTGGTTTTGGTATCAGGTTTATTCTTCCTTCATAGAATGAGTTTGAAAGTGTTTCATCCTTTTCTATTTCATGGAATAATTTGAGGAGTATTGGTGTTTGTTCTTCTTTAAGGGTTTGGTAGGGATTGCAGAGAATTTATCTAGTTGTGGACTTTTCTTTATTGGTAGGTCAAAATGTTGATCTATGAAAAATAAATTGCTTCAATAATGCTAGAAATCTCTGGGTTCAGTGATACAAACCTATAATACCAGCAGCTTGGGAGGCTGAGACAGGAGAATTGTGAGTTCAAGGCAAATCTCAGGAATGGCTAGGAGCTAATCAACACAGTGAGACCCTTTCTCTCAATAAAATACAAAGCAGGAATGGGATGTGGCTCAGTTGTTGAATATCCCCAAGTTCAATCCCCAGTACCAAAAAAAAAAACTACAAATGAGAAAAAAATTATGAATATGTATAAATGTCCATGAATCATTCAGGTAACAAACAGGAAAGGGAAAAGTATACTTGAAAAAAAATAGATCTCAGTGCTTTTGTGGTGCCAGTGATTGAACCCATAACATCAGGAAATTGAGGCACATTCTCTGTGAGTGGGCTACATTTAAAGCTGTTGTCTTCCACTTTTAGTACTTTTTTACATCAGTATAGGATATGAGGGCATACAGATTGCATGCTGAAGAAGTGTGAAGTCTATAAACATCTTCCACTTATGAGGAGGATTGAGAAAATTGACATCACATTGTATAACACAGTACTAAATAGACCATCCTGCTCTCCTGGGACCAGCTAAACTCTTCTTTATGGAATTTAAAAGTCTCAATAAATCATAGTTTGGGCTGGGGTTGTGGCTCAGTAGTATAGCGCTCACTTAGCACATGATAAACACTGGATTTAATCCTCAGCACCACATAAAAATAAATAAAATAAAGAAATTGTGTCCAACTACAACTAAAAAATATTTTTAAAAAAGTCATAGTTTATAAAATTGTCATCAAATGGTCTTTTACATCTACCTTGCCATGTGAAATAAGACTAGAATGTGAATAGCATGCATGAATCGAAATACTCCTCTTCTTTTGAGCGGTGAATATAAACTCAGTCTATATAATTTTAACAGTACAAGTCCTTTGTACTTCTCCTCCTCCACATCATCATCATCATCATCACCATCATTGTCAGCATCACCATCATTATTTATTACACTGTTGGGATTGAAGCCAGAGCTCCTTCATTCTATGCAATACATTACCACTTAGCTCTTTCCTCTGCCCTACCAGTAGATTCTCTCAGAGTAAATGTCTTATTCTTTTGTTGTTGTTGTATTGTTTTGTTTTGTTTTATAGTTTTAATGAAGTGGGAAAGAATTTCTTCTATATGGAGAGACAATGTTTGGCTCATTCTGAAAGCATGAGTGAGTTCATAGCCTATTTAAATATTTAATCATATCAGCTATTACTACATAACAACTTGCTGCTACCTCCCTAGTGCTTCTTTCTGTATTTCCCTATGACCATGTGGTATGGATGAGAGTGTATAAACTCTGAAGGTTGTCATCTTTCAACACTTTTGTCCCTAGGGGAAGTAAAGTTTTGTTTGTACCACACATAAGTTAGAAAAAGTAGCTGGAAGTAAGAGATGAGCATATTTGCTGTCTCCTACACTGGAATGTCTTTGTAAGCTTTCTGTCCCTGATCTGTTTACTGCTTTTCTGTAATTTCTGTAGTAGTTTTTTTTTTTCATACATTTGTTGACCATCTGAATTTCTTCTGTGAAGTGCCTGTTGAATTTCTTTGCTCATTTATTAAATGGGTGGAGGTGGGTGATGGTGTTATTATTAGTTTTAAGCTGTTTTTGTTATTGTTGTTGTTGTTATTATTATTATTATTTTATCTATCCTGGAAGTTAATGCGTTTTCTGAGGTGAAGGTGGCAAAGGTATTTTTTCCTATTGTGTCGGCTCACTTTTCATGTTCTGGGTTTTTGTCTTTGCCGTGAAGAAGCTTCTTAGTTTGATGGAGCACCATTTATTGAAAATTGGTTTTACTTTGTGTTGAGGGGCCTGCCCTTTCAGCATCTACTCTTGGGAGCTTGAGGGCATACAGAAACCCCTCCAAAGACAGTTGCAGATAATTGCTTCTGCTATATTATGCAGCAAAACTAGCTTTCATAGTGCCTATGTTCCAATTTACATACAGCAGTCATGATAGGCCAGAGGGGATACACAACATATAATATTATGGGAGTCCTGCCACCAAGAGTCTAGCAACTGGGGAGTAATTTCTTGTCAAAGGAGCAGGCAAATGGTGCTTGCCAGTGTTCTGACAACACTCTGTTCCAAAATATAGTGTTGTATGTTAGGACATCCCTGCTGCACAATGAGAAAGATGAGCATTCCTTCATGTAGACCCAAGGTCAGGCCCACCAACAACTTCTTGTGCTTTAGAGATTTTATTAATAAGTCAGTTCCTGAGCTGATATGTTGGAGTTTTGGTCCTATGTATTCTTCTATCTGGTGCAGGGATTCTGGTCTAATACTTAAGTAATTGATCCACTTTGAGTTGAGTTTTTGTGCATGGTGGGAGGATTAGGGTTCAATTTAATTCTACTACATATGGATTTCAAATTTTCTCAGTACCATTTATAGAAGAGGCTATCTTTGCACCAGTATATGATATTTATGCCTTTGTCTAGTATGAGGTAATTGTATTTATGTGGGTTTGTCTCTGTCTTCTGTTTCATTGGTGGTCTTATCTGTTTTGTTGCCAATACCATACTGGTTTTGCCTTTATAGCTCTGTAGTGTAATTTGAAGTCTGTTATTGTGATACCTCCTGCTTCATTTTTCTTGCTAGGTATTGTTTTGGGTATTCCGGGTCTCTTGTTTATCTAAGTAAATTTCATTATTGCTTTTTCTGTTTCTGTGAAGAACATCTTTGGGCTCTGGAAGGGAGTTTCATTGAAATTATATAGCACTTTTGGTAGTATGGTAATTCTGACAATATTAATTCTGCCTATCCAAGAACATGGGAAGTCTTTGTATTCCTAGGGCCTTCCTCAATTTATTTCTTGAGTGTTCTGTAATTTTCATTGTAGAGGTCTTTTACCTTTTTTGTTAGATTGTTTCCTAAGTGTTTTTTTTATGCTATTTTGAATAGGATAATTTTCCTAATTTCTCGTTTAGCTCATCTTTTATTGGACTATAGAAACAAAGTTGATTTATGAATGTTACTTTTGTATCCTGAAATTTGATGAATTCATTTGTGTTCTAGAAGTTTTCTAGTGAGTATTTTTTGAGGGGATCTTCTTTATATGGAATCACATTTTCTTCAAACAGTGCTTGTTTTAGCCCTTTCTTTCCTATTCATATCTCTTTAATTACATTCCTTTGCCAAATTGCTCTGGCAAGAGATTAAAGAACCTGATTTGTTCATCTCTCTATTCATCATTCAGTCGTGAATTTGGTCTTCTGGTGTTTTATTCATTTATGATCCAATAGATTGCAGAGTATTATCTCTACATTTTGTATTTGCTAAGAGTTGCATTGTGTACTAATAGAAGTAGTGAAAGTGGGCATCCCTGTCTCATTGCAGTTTTTAGAAGAAATTCTGTAGTTGTTCTCCATTCATAATTATGTTGTCCTTGGGTGTGTCATGTATAGCTTTTACAATGTTGAGGTATGATTCCTTCATTCCGACTTTTGCTAGTGTTTGAAGCATGAATAGATGGGGTATTATGTAAAAAATAGATGCTACATCTATTTTGATAATCAAGTGTCCTCATCTCTGTATCTATTTGTGTGATGAATTACATTTATTGATTTCCATTTGTTGAATCAGTGTTGCATTCCTGGGATGAAACCCAGTTGGTCATGTGCACTATTTTTTAAAATCTATTTTTTGTATGAGATTTAGCAGTATTTTATTGAGGATTTTTGCATCTATGTTCATCAAGGATATTAGTCTGAATTTTTTTTTCTTGATGTATCTTTGTCTGGACTTAGTATCAGTGTGAGATAGGCTTCATTTAATTAATTTGAAGAATTCCCTCTTTTTCAATTTCATGAAATAATTTGAGAAGGATTGGTATTGGTTCTTCTTTAAAGGTTTGGTAGAAATTGGCTGAGCATCCATCTGGTCCTAGGCTTTTCTTTGTTGGTAGAGTCTTGATGACTTTTTTATTCTCATTATTTGAAATTGATCTCTTTAAATTTTCTATATACTTCTGGTTAAATTTGGGTAGCTCATGTCACCTGGAATTTACAGATGTCTTTTAGATTTTCTAGCTTATTGGAGTATAGATTTTGAAAAATAGCTTCTATTCATGATCTGTTTCAGTAGTATCTGTGCTGATATTTCCATTTTCACCATAGGTTTTGGTACTTTTCATTTCTCTTTGATAGCTTGGTTAATATTTATCAATTTTGTTCATTTAAAAAATTTTTGATTCATTTCTTTTTCAGTTTTTACATCTTGATTTTATCAATTTCATCTTTGACTTTTATTTTTTTCCTATATTTTGCTGATTTTAGTGTTTTTCTCTAGGTCCTTAAGATATAATGTTAGATTATTTTACTCAGTAACTTTCTATTCTTTTAATGTATGGGCTCAATGCTATAAACATTTCTCTTAGAACTGCCTTACTAGTGTCCCAAAGGTTTTTATATATTGTATCACTATTCTCATTTACATTTAATTTTTTTATTTAAACTCTGATTTGTTCATCTATCTGTTCATTATTCAATAGTGAATTTAGTCTCTTAGTGTTAGTTTTTTTTTAAATTTTCATCTTGTTGATTTCTAGTTTTATTCCATTATGGTCTGACAGAGTTCAAGGTATTAGCTCTATTTTTGGTATTTGTGAAATGTTGCTTTATGTACTAAAATATGGTCTATTTTGGAAAATGTTCCCTGTGCAGCTAAGAAGAAAATGTATTCAGTCATTGATGAGTAAAATATTCTGTGCATTTCTGTTAAGTCTAAATTATTTATTGTAATTTTAGTTCTATATTTAACTTTTGTTGGTATGATCTTTCTAGTGATGAGAGACACATCTTAAAGTTCCCAATATTATTGTGTTGTGATCTGTTTGATTCTCTATATTGGGAAGGAGCTCTTTGATTACTTAGATGCTTCATAGTTTGGAGCATATATATTTACCACTATAATTTCTTCCTGTTGTATTACTCTACTAAGCAGTATGAAAATGGAATTTTTTATCTGTTCTGATGAACTTTTGCTCAAAGTCCATTATATCAGATATGAAAGTAGATACACCTTGTGTATAAGATCCATGTGAATGATATGTTTTTCCCATTCTTTCACAGTTAGTCTGTGTATGTATTTGTCTAAGAGGTGAGTCTCTCGGAGACAGGCTACTGTTGGTTTCTTTTTTTTCCCAATCAATCTGCCAGTGTATGTGTGTTGATGAGTTGAGTCCATTAACATTCAGTGTTATTATTGAGAGATAATTTATTTTTCCTGTTATTTTGGTTCATTTCTAGTTATCAAGTTGAAATAGATTCTACTTTGATTAACTATTCTTTTAATTTTAGTTTCTGTACGTTTTTATTTGCATATTTTATTTTTTCTTAATAAAATATTTATTGAGTGTGTTTTATAATGCCAGCTTTCTAGTTGTGATTTTTTTTAACTTTTGTTTATTATGGATGTTATTATCTCATATTAAAATCTGATATAATTTAGTATTCTATGCAGAATCCGTTTTCTTTCAGAGCTTAGTATATATTATTTCAAGACCTCCTAGCTTTTAGGGTCTTTGAAAAATCAGCTGAGATCTGGATCGGTTTGCCTCTGAATATCACCAATCATTTTTCACTATCAAGTTTTAAAATTCTATTATAAGTAAAATTCTATACTTATTCTGTATGTTAGGCATTTTCATACTATTGTGGCTAGGAGTGTTATAATTCTGTATATTTGGAGTTGTATATACCTCCTGTGTTTGATTTTTCATTTCATTCTTTAAATTTTGGAAATTTTCAATTATTTCATTGAAAAGATTGTTCATTTTTTGTTTTGAAATTCAATACCTTCATCTATCACAGTGAATCTTAAATTTGGCCTTTTCTTATTATATATATATATTTAAATTCTGGTCATGGTCTGGTAACATCTTTTCTCCATGATGAACTTTATTTTCAAGATTATGCACTACTTCTTTATTACCTGAATATTTGTCCTTTAAGTCATCTAGTGTATTGGTGATGCTTTGCATTGCATTTTTAATTTGGTTTATTGATTTCTGAAGTTTGAAAATTTCTGATTGATTTTTCTTTAGAACTTCTATTTCCTTCTTGATATTTTACTTCTTGTGTCTTCTCTGTGATTTTACTTTTTACCTTGTCTTTTATCTCATAGATTGGTTGAAATATAAAGTTTCAAAATTCCTTCTCTGATATTTTCTTCACTGTGGTTTTTGTGGAATCTGCTTTTGGGTCATTCTGGTTTGTTTGGGATGCTTTGTTCCCTTGCTTGTTCATATTGTTTGTGTGTCTATTCATGTATCAAAATGGATCTCTAGTAACAGAACTTCTATTCTGTGCATTTCTAGTGATCCTGTAGTTATCTTGTGGCTCACAGATTGGGGGGGGAGCCAAATAATTGCAACCAACTGTGCATAAAAATATAGGACTAAATTGCATACTTAATTTTTATTTTCACACAAAGTTAGTTGGCACAATAAACAGAACTGTATCAATTTATATCAGTAACAACAGTAAGTAATCATGAGTTATATCTTTCATAAAATAAAAGAATAAGTGTTTTCTATAGCTTCAATTGTATTAATTGGTGCTTTAGCATTAGTGGTGGTGTGTGGAATTTTATAAACCAAGAGTTCTGTGAGAAATTAAAAATACAGTTCATTATGAAGAAAAAAGCAATGGTGATAGAAAAGGATTAGCGGTTTCAAGATGTGAGTAGGGCAGAAGCAAAGTGATATACGATGTATTGTTTATGAGGAAGAAGGAAAAACAAGTAAAAGAAATAAAGAGTAAAGTGAGAATAATGGAATTTGACTGTTTCTAAAAGAAAAGAAATAGAAACAAAAAGAAATAAAAGGTTTGAAACAGAACACAAACTCAATCCAAAATAGGCTAATTGAAAACTTTAACCCTTAACAACAGAGTAAGGAAAAATAACTGTTTCAGAATAGTACAAATGAGAAAGCATAAACAAATATGTACAAGTGTATGAATGTCCTTCATGTATCCATCAGTACACATACAAAAACTAAAAAGAGAAAAAAAAAAAACAGGATTGTTACTGAGAGTATGTGCTTGCTGTCTCTTCCAAAGTGTCTTTTCATCTCTCAGTTTCTATTCTCCATGGGATGGTATGGGGAGCTGTGAAAAATGCTGTCAGCTCCACCCCCAGGGTATAGGTCATGCTAGGTTCTACAATATGTTCTCAGGGGAGGCAGTGAGGTTCTGCCTTTGCCCCAGGTGTTTCATTTCATGTGGAGTTACTGGGCATAAATAAATCAGTGCACACCTAGGACTTTATTCTTCTCCCCAGGGCTACATTCATGGGACAGGGAAGCCAGTCCTTTACCAGTTCTGTTTTTTCAGGGTACTGTTCTTTCTTACCTCCTTAGGTCTGCCCTCAAGCACCAAGGTTCATCACTCCTGCTCATTGAGATTTTGAAGCAACTGCCACTGGTCTTGGGCATAGCTGTGTCAAGGGGGGAGAGGAGGACAGGCTCTCTTTGGCCTGTCTGACTATTATTACCCCCAGGAGAAATACTGTCCATGTCAGAAATTCTCCTGATTTGCTAGGCTCAGTTTATGTCTTGTGGATGGTGTCTGCCAGATTTATATATCGGACTGAGCCCCAACACATGGATCTAAATTTCCAGTCTGAGTTGGTGCCATTGCAGTGCAGATGTTTAAATATGTCTCCAGCTTCAGCTCTCTGTACATTCCAGGCAGACTGGTGGTGACTTTCATGCACAGTTTAATGAGTAGAATAGCTTGACCCTGTGGTCCCACATTCTGCATTCCAAGACTGACTGCTGCACTTTTCATATATGTAATTAGTTTTAGGTAGACACAGTATCTTTATTTTATTTTACATGGATTGAAACCAGTGCCTCATGCATGCTAGGCAAACACTCTACCACTGAGCCACAACCCTAGCCCCTTGTCTGCATCACTTTTTAGTCTTTTTTTGTCCTAATGTACAGATTTCCCCCAATCACATCAGATCCTAAGCTCCAGCTCTGTTTCTCACCTTTGTCTGATATACCCCAAATTCCCCAGTTTTCAAGGTCTCTGTCCAATATTGAGTATCAGTGACATGCTTTTATCTCCCACCTCACAGAGAAGCAGTTTTCTCACTCTCTGAGTTCCATATGGTGGAGCTGTGAGAAAATCCACTTCCTGCTAATTCACCATCATGTCTCCCCTTGTTTGACACTTATATATTTATGCTACTTTATTTGACAATGATAAGGTTTTTTTTTTCATTTTTGCAACTTTTAATAAGGATTATGATTATGGGACCAATGATTTACTTTTAAGTATCAAACTTTGATAATTCCTGTTGTTTCTTCCTTGCATTTGATAAGTACAAAGTTGGAAGCATAGGAGTTGTTAATGCATTCATTACTTACCTGTCATAAATACAATTAATATTAATTCTAAAAATTTCTATGAGTATGGGTCTGGAGGAACATTTTATAACAAAACATCAGAGTCGTAAAATTTTATATTTTATATTTCTGTTTTTGATTAATTATATATTTTACTGTTTTATTTAATAGTTAAAGAAAGTCCTAAAGATGACTCATTAAGAAGGTATGAATTTATAGATTTTAAATAAAAAATGTCTATTAACTAAGTGGAGAGTGAAGGTAGAAGGATTTGTTGAGTATTCTAGTGTGGGACAGACACCACATTCAGTTAACACTTGTTTCCTAAAGTTATCTTATAAGCACTTTGAAAGTATCTGTGCTATTATAATCTGTTAATTACTAATAAAGAGCTGTCATTCATAGAGGTTGACTATTTGTTTCATATTTGTGTAATTAATAAGTTTCAGGCCTGTGTTTAGACTGTAGTCTTACCTGGCTGACAACTCCATTGTGTTGTTACACTGTACAGGTTGATACCAAGTGGGACATATACAGGAAAAATCAATTTTACAATTTATTTCAATGTGTCTGACAAATGTATTCTAAATAACATATATATTCACATTTTAGCTTTCAAATTGTGTATCATCATTTAGAAAGTCAAAGGCAGTTGTGTGTTAATTCTGATTTATATTTTACCTGATAAGCCAGGTTGTAGTCCAAGATTTTGTCCTGATATTGACAGTTCCACTAGTAATCAGGATTTTTTCTTAATATATCAAAAGCTTTTATGGAAAATCTCACAGAGCTATGGCCTCATGGTTTCTAGTAAACAAGAAGATCAGTCAAGTGCTGTAGAGAAATTATTTTACTGAAAGTTATGAATAACATTATTTAGACAATGTTGTATTACTTATATTAATCCTTAGAGGACATTCTAATTTCTCTACTTCCTGATTTTCCAGATAGTTTCTCTTCAATTACTACCCCTAACAATTTTATGAAGACTTTTACTTTTATATTTTTTTTTCCTTTTTTATGACTATAAACTTTTATCTAATTTCTATTTGTATTTTCTGTTTTGTTCTCTTTGTGTTTCTGTTTTATTTTGTCAATTGAATATTTTTTTCTTTTGACAGATCAAATTTATGAAATTTAAGAATTTTAAGGAATTTTAGAAACCTTCTTATCTTTCAGCATGTGTTCTACATGCCAGCCAAATGATAGTTTTGAGGATGTACCGGAAACTTAAATATATTAAAGGGAGTTTTCTGGGTACAAACAATGAGAACAATGAGATTTAAACTTCAGTTTCTTAATTCTGAGCTCAGTACATTTTTTGGTTATCATTTTTAAGGTGATTTTTTAAATAATAGATTGAAGATTGACTATAGGAATCAAACTAAAGAGGACAAGACTAGAATTTTTAAGTGAACACATTGGTAGAGGTTCAAAATTTAACTAGTGAAGGAAAGGGCTATAAAAGTATTCACCCAGAGTAACAACACTGTGTTGGGTAGGAATAAGCATTTTAAAAAAGAGATCAAAATCTTAGGGTTTGTGATTAGTTTGATGAGCACAAAACAGGAATGAAGGACACAGAATATTAAAAGCTCTCTATAAAGGCATATTAATACAAAATTAAAGGAAGTCTTAATAGCATGTATTTTGCCTGTTTTCATCTCTGTGATGCAAGAATGGATTAGAGAGTAGTGAAACAAACTGTGGAAATTGTCAGAATACATGAATCTGTGGCACAAAACAGGTTTTCATTCACCTTCACTTTCTTTCCAAACTGCTGATGTCCTTAAAATGTACATGTAGTGCTGGGCAAAGGAGTGATGGGCAGGGAAAGTTATTACAAATCTTCAGTTGAGTAGTTGAAAAGGTATTCAGACAGGCCAATGATTGAGACTCCATTTAGTTTAACCTTGTGTCGGGAATCTGAATATTCAAGGGATGTAGATTTCAAGTTTACAGACTGCCACTGAGTTTTGCAGATGAGTGACTGGGAAATGGATTCCCAGAGAAAGGAGGGTATTTACATAATAGCTAGGGAAACAGAGGTACAAATACCAAGACTCTGCTTTTCTGGCAGTCTTTCCCCCCGGGTGTCTGAGTGCTTGTAAAGGTTTTAAAGGGCTTGCTAGTTTATGAGGACCTGAATAAAGTGAGACCTATACAGGAAAAATCAATTTTATAATTTATTTCAATGTTTCTGACAAAGGTATTCTAAATAACATGTATATTCACTCTTTAAATTTCAATAATTTTTAAAGTTCCAGAGAACTCTGTGCATTATTTGTGGGTAGAGGGAATAAATAGTGTATTATTATTGGTGATTTCAATGCTGAAGAACAACATTGCTTAGTATTTGACTCCTGGATATTCACGAGAGAGAACTGTGCCTCTTGTTATCTTGTCTTGTGTTACCAGAGGTTTATTTCAGTTCAGGTGAAAAAGAAATGTCAGCCATTAATTGGGTTTTAAATTCAGCCTTTAAGACAGGCAATTTGCAAGAACAAATTATTATCTGTTTCTGCTCATGTATTGGCTATTGCTCTGAATTGGAACTAAGAGTGCCTTAATATCTATATTGAATATTTTATAGATTCACAGCAGTAGAGTCAGAAAGAGGTGAACACAAGCTATTTTGTTAAATTGGAGGTCATATTTTAATGAATCAATCAAGAAACACCATTTAATAAGTTATACCTTAAATTAAACAGAGTTTATTTTAAAAATAAAACTATTCACCATTTTTGTTATACATTTTTGCTTTAAAGATCTATCAAAAAATCACACTCAGGTGATTCTTTGTTTGCAATGGTTCAGGACAGCTATGAAGCTCCTATTAAGGTAAAGTGATCTTTTGTAAAAAACCTCATGTTCTTGCTCTGAATTTTGTATTTTAAGATGTTAATGCTGAAAATTTAGCTATATTTTTCTTATATTTTATATGAATATTTGCTAAGAATCCATTTTAAAGAATTATGTTGATTTTTTTAAAAAAATGCTTTTTGTATCACTGTTCTCTCAAGTACTTGGGGATTGTGGGGGCTGGATGTAACAATGGGCTGTGAAATACCTAGTGAAAGAAAAATTGCATTAAAAACAGCTTTCTAACTGTACAGGAAATATAATATTTATTCAAGGATTTTTTGTATCAGTTTTTATTCCTGGGATTTTTAAATCATTCTTACATGACTTACAATACTCATGCCTAAATTAATTTTTATAAAATTGTGGAATTTCCCTGGTACCTTTAGTTTGGAATATATAATATACATTGCACATAACTTTTCTTTTTTTACTTGGACCCTTGATATTTTGGTATCATAGCATTTGAGGAGACCTATATTCTCTATTTCTTTCTGTGGCTCCATATTTATACTAAAGTAATATTGGGAATTATGGCAACCCAGAAATCTAGAATCTGTATCTTAATACTTGTATTAAAATGGCTTGCATATCCATACTTTGAGTCTTTCTACTAAAAGTGACAGTAATTAAAAAAAACTATAATAGCAGAAAGATTAGAAGAACAGAAGGAAGTACTAGGTCCTGAATTAGAACAAATTATATTCTATGCTTTTATAATTATATTCTAGTATATGACTTCTATTTTGACGTATAACTGAAAAGATCCAATAAAAATTCTAAAGAAATTTGAGGTAATGAAATTTTCTAAAAATTTACTCTTAATCTAATCAAAGAATAAATGGTGTGTGCAAAGTAATTACCACTTCTGGAAGCAGAAACACTCAATAATTGTATGGTAATAGTTTAGTTTCAGAATTGTTGTTTTTCCATTATAGTTTCTTAAAATATATAAATTCTATGTCAAATTTTGAAATTTCAAATTTTAGATGTTTCTTTATTTACTTACTTTAATGTTTATTGTAAAACACTACTATTTTTATGAACTATTCCAGGTTAGGAAATATATTTGCAAATATCCTGGAGAAGCTAAAATAAGGTTAAATGTAAATGATATCTTTTGTTTTTGAAATTACTTTAATTTTATTTCAGTTATGAAGAGCTAATGGATAAAATTTATTATTCATCTATTTTTATGTTGAACATTTCCACCTCTAGTTTTCCATGTGAGAGAAATATATGATACTTGTTTCCTGAGTCTGGCTTATATTATTTAACATTATGCTTCCCTGTTTTATTCATTTTCCTAAAATTAACTTAGTTTTGTTGTTCTCTAAGCATAGAAATCTTCCTTGTTTATATATACCACATTTTCTTTATCCATTCTTTTATTAACTAGCATCTAGCCTGATTCTATAACTTGCCTATTATTAATAGTGTCATGGCAAGATGGGCATATGTATATCTCTAAAATAAGCTGACTTTAATATTTTTTGGTAAGTACTGAGTAGTATATTTGAATAATAAAGTAGTTCTATGTTCAGTTTTTGAGTAGCCGTCATATGAATTTCCATAGTGATATAGTAATTTATGTTCCTGCCATTCACATGTAAGAGATTTTTCTCCTCATCTTCCCAATATTATTTGCCTTCTTGATGATTGCTTTTTTAAATGGTGGAAAATGGGAACTTGATGTTGTTTTGATTTGCATATTCCCGATTGATAAAGATGTTATGTTTTTTTTTTTTTTTTCCCTGAAGTGTTGGCCATTTGTATCTCTTATTTTGAGAACTAGCTGTGCATTTGCTCATTTATTTAAAAGGTTTTTGTTTTTGTGGTGTTAAGATATTTGCATTAATATTTTTAGGATATTAATCCTCTGTCAGAAGAATAGCTGGCAAAGCTTTTCTCCATTTCTGGAGGCTACCACTTCTTACTGTTTTGTGTTTCACTTACTACGCAGGAATTTTTCAGTTTGATGCACCTTCTCTTATCCATTGTTGCTCTTATTTTCTGAGCTGTAGGGGGCTCTATTCAGGAAGTTATTGCCTACATACTGAAGTGTTTTCCATATATTTTCTTCTAGTATTTGTAAACCTTCTAGTCTGGTACATATGTCTTTAGTCCTTTCTGAATAAACTCTTGTACAGTGTTAGAAAATAGGCATCTAGGTTTCTTCTTTTACATACGGATATCTAGTTTTTCCAACACTATTTCTAAAATGTTGTTTGTCTTATCTCCAAAATATGTTTTTGGTGTCTTTGCCTAGTATCACATGACGGTACCAGTGTGGGTTTGCTCTCTGACTTCTTTTCTATCCATTGGTCTATGGGTCTTTCTTTACACCAGGACCATGGTTTTTATTACTATGGCTCTGTTTTATATTTTGAAATTGGGCATTGTGGTTTATCCATTGTTTCTCTTATGATCAGTATCACTTTGTCTAAGTATATTTTTGTTTGTTTGTTTTTCTTCCATACAAATTGAGAAGTAGTTATTTTCCCCCCATTTCTGCAAACAATACCATTTGAATTTGAATGGGAATACATAGAATCTATAATTCATTTATGGTACTATGCCCATTTTTACAATATTCATCTGCTTCTCTGTGAACATAGCAGATCTTTTTACTTCCTATTGTTTTCTTATTTTTTTCTTCAATGTGTAATTTTTCTTGAGGAAGCCATTCACTTTCTTGTTTAGGGTTATTCCTAGCTATTTTTAAAGTTATTTGAATGAGCTATTACTTTTGCTTTATTCTCTCTAGGTTTGCTATGGTATATAGACAAACAGTTTATTTTTATATGTTTATTTTGTATCCTGTTACTCTGATGAATTCATTCATCAAAGTAGAATTTTCATAATATATTATTTATGTTCTTCTAAGAATAGGACTAAATCATTTGCATATAGAAATAATTTAACATTTTAACTTTCCTATTTGAATCCCTTTTATTTCTTTCTCTTTTTCTAAAATTTTAAGTACTGTGATTAGTGAGATTGGTGGCAATGAACATCCTTGTGTATTTCCTGATTTTAGAGAAAATATTCTTGATTTTACTATTGGCTTTGGATTTGGTATACTTGGTCTTTATTATCTTTTAATAAAATTCTCCTATTTCTAATCTCTCAGGGCTTTGTCATAAGGGCCATTGAATTTGTCAAAGGCTTTTCCTGCAGCTTCTTAAAAGATCATGTAATTTTGCTCTTGATTCTATATGTGATGTATTAGTTTTATTGATTTGCATGTATTGAATCATCCTGCATCAAAATCAGCTTTTATGGATTTTTTTTTGTATGTGGTTAGAGTCTCAAACCAGGAGCATGGTACGAAGGAACCACATTCCCAGCACCTTTTATTGTTCACTTTGATAACAGGTCTCACTAAATTTCCCAGGCTGGCTTTGAAATTACAGTGTTCCTCAAACAACCTGATGCTTTTCTGAGAGTATAGACCTACACAACTATGCCTGATATGTATGTTATTTTGTAATGTGTTGTTGAATGTGGTTTGCAAAGATTTTATGAGAATTTTTATACTATGTTTCTCAAGGATATTGATATCTGTTTTTTTCTTGTTCTGTCCAATATTCACTTTTCCAGTCAGGGTAATACTTTGCAGAATTGCTTTGGAAGCATCTTTCCTTTGCTCTTAAATGTAATGGGGGATTAATATCAGTTCTTCTTTAAATATCTGATAAAATTTAGCCATGTATGCACCTCTGAACCTCTGGTCCATAAGGCTTTTTTATTATTGCTTCAACCTAATTGCTTGTTATTGAGCTATGGTTTTCCTCTAGCTATTTGATTCAACATTTTATGACATATTTCATTAATATCACTTAGATTTATTTATCTTTCAATTTTATTCTTTAAAATAGTCTAAATTTTTCCCATTCATTGAAATATAAGTTTTCTAATAGTCTCTAGAGATCTTCTGGATTTCAGTGGTATCTGTTTTAATATTTCACTTTTTGTTTCTAGCTTTATTCATCTGTATCTTCTTTTTTCTTTTAGTTCCCTTGGCCAAGGGTTTATCAGTTTTATTTACCATTTTAAAAACAAACTATTTGTTTCATTATTACTATTTTTTAAAAATATCTATTTTATAATTTTGGCTCTGACTTTAATTAATTCTTTTCTTGTATTGGTTTTAGAATTCATTACTGAGGTTTTTCTTAGACCTTGGGATGCATTATGAGGTTTTTAAATTGAAATATCTTAGATTTTCAAATGGAGGTAGCCCTTAGTATAAACTGTCCTCATAAAACTGCTTTTTGTGGATTAGTGGAGGGTTATTGGAAGGGATAGAAAATGTACTGGGCAGTAAGATTTGTCTAAATATGTTATATGCATTTCTGTGTAAGTTATAATGAACCCCATTATCATATATATATATATATATATATATATATATATATATATATATATATATATATATATATAATCCAAAACCCTAGCCTTCATCTTGATAAGATGAAGTTCTCTATTGTCCTTCTATCCTGGTTTTATAGAGTTAGTAGACAAATGAATATAATATTTGGCTGATTTGCAGAGTATATATAACACTGTGATATAAAATATTTCAATTTTTAATGTGTACTTCTCTAGTTTTTAAATCTAATTTATTTAAAATCTGGAAAATTAGGTGTCTCCTTAGAATACTGATTAGGCAATCTTCATATAATTCATTGGTTGCTTAATTTTACCAGACGACTATCTCTCAGATTCTTCCTCAGAATAGTGTTGGTCATTCATTTGGTGATGCACATCAAAGAGAAAAAGATGGTATAAATGGACATACAGAAGGTAAGAACCACTCATTATAAAATCATTGGATATAATGCATGTTTAAAACATGAGCACTAGTATGATTTAATAGTGGAAGAAATGAAAATAATAAATAGAATGGGAGTTGAAATAGTGTATCTTATCAAGTTGCAACCACAGGGTAAGTTGGAGTGATCCTAGAGGAGTTGAGTTATTAGGTACAGACCTGCTGAAATTAGAGGAAAGTTGAGACATATGAAAGGGGAGAGAAGAATTCAGAAATGAAGAATGAGAAAAGACTATAGACAACAACAACCAAAAAGAAAGAAAAAGAAAAAAATAAGCAGATGCACATTGATGATGGCCTGATAAAATATTCCTTGGAAAGATTATGACTTATAATACATCTACAAATTAGAGTACAAAATAGGGAGAATTTTAAATAGGTGAAATAAATGGCCAGGCACATGGTGCATGCCTCTATTCCCAGTGGCTCTGGAGGCTGAAGACGGAGAAATAATTTTTATTTTAAAGCCAGCTCAGTAACTGAATGAGGCCCTCAGATATTCAGCAAAACCCTTTCTCTAAATAAAATATAAAAAGGGATGTGGATGTTGCTCAGTAGTTAGACACCCATGGGTTCAATCCCCAGTACCAATAACAAATAACAAAGCAAAAAGAAACATCAAATAGGCATGTTAAGTTAGAGGAATTGGTAGAAGATTAAGCATGCATAAGAACTCTCAAATTTTATTGAATCATATGTTGGGGACCATGTACAAAATGTATGTTCTGACTCAGCAGGTCTTTGGTTCTACATCCTGAATACATTCAAAGATGCTTCCAATGCTCCTTGATCCACAGACTACATTCTGATTTGCAAGAATATTTGAATGAATTGCCCTTTAGAAAATCTAAATTAAGAGCCATTGTTTCTTAGTTAATGGTATAATTATATTAAATCATAGCATAAATCTTGCTTTGTTTTTGATTATGTCTGTTGGCAAAGGGGAAGAACAAATGGATGAAACATAGAAATTGTATTTTTTAAAATATCTTTTGTAGTTGTACACAATAACTTTATTTATTAATTTATTTATTTTTATGTGGTGCTGAGGATCGAACCCAGGGCCTTGCACATGCAAGGCAAGCACTCTACTGCTGAGCCATAACCCAAGCCCCCAAATTGTATTTTTAAAAGATTTTTTAAGTTGTAAATTGACACAATACCTTTATATTATTTATTTTATATAGTGCTGAAGATTAAACCCAGTACTTCACATGTGTTAGACAAGCGCCCTAAGACTGAGCCAAAACCCAGCTCCTAGAAATTGTATTTTTAAGATACAGTTACTGCATTGGGAAGAAAAAGTAGTGGGAATAATCTAAACAACAACAGCAACAAAAAAAGAATCAAGACTACAGGTCTACAGATAGCTTTTGAAAATCAAAGGGAGGGGGTAGTGAGGAGGGAATAAAATTAGCTAGGTAATTTTGAAGGTAATAATAAGGAGACTGAGGTGTAATGCATTTCAGCTGGTTTCATTATATTTGCCTTCAAACAAAAGTGTGAATTTCTGGTCCAGAGATGGTTTTAAGCAGGAAAAACTGTTAGAATTGGGGCAACCAGCTACTTTAATTCCTTTGCTCCATTACTACCAAGTATAGGGATGTATTGATATCAGTATTTGAGATCAGAAACATAGCATTTAAGAAACATGGGGCATTTTAAAAGACAATTAGTTTTTTTCTTTAATGAAACCATGGCTTTGGGCATGCTAGGAATGCACTCAATTACTCTGTGAAGTCCTTTTCTCTAAATAGCTAGTATTCTGATATGACAGATATTTTATGAAAATCTTTGAAAGTCTAAGAAGTTATATGAAACAAGACTCATTTTGTAAACAGCAGACTCTTTAGGTTAATTTGTTGAATACCAAAGCTGTTATTTTTTGTATATATGCTAATGAATTTGAAATATAAAAGGTTATTCATGTCTGATAATTCTTTTGCATTTCAGTTCACTTTCCCCCTTTGGATTACCATATATTAATATTTTATGCTTATTAAAAATTATTTATTAGATACAGTTCCTATGTCTTCTCAAATGAATGAATCAAGAAACTTTGAGTGGGTCAGACCAGAGGATATATTAAAAGAAGATACACCACTGTCCTCCATGGGTATGAAAAAATGATTATTTTAATAAATGTATACCAAAGCTGATCATTTCTCAGAACTTTCCTCAATGCAAATGAATTATACTTTCCACTTGACGGTTTTCACAACTTTGGACTTACTATATTGTAGGACAAATGGAGGAACAGGATACATACCTGTAATAAAGTTAATGAAATGATTGTGATAGGCTACATTAAACACACCTGCTGTTAAATTATTTTCTTTATTTTATATATTGATGCCCCAAAATTTCTTCTTTGCTCCTCTGATTAGATATCCCCATTCCCTCAATCAATCCGCACCTTTACTTGGTATGTGTGCATTCCCTATTATATTTGTGGTAATTGGAAATGTAATCTCACTTTTGAAAACTGAACTCTATGCTTAATTAAACTAATATTGGATGTTTTTCTTCAATATATTTGAATCATGCTGCTGTACTCAACAAAAACCAGCAAACACAGAAGTCCAAATGTTAAAATATTATTTATCAAAGCTAACCCATGGAACTTGACTCCATGTCAATTCAGCAGGAAGGTGTGGGTGATTCTGTCATATTCATGTTTTGTGGATTGTGTACCCCTTTTGCTTTTCAGTACTTCAGAATTTCACACATCCTGTTGTGAAGGTAATTATAAACTTCTATGTTTATCTTGAATTATTAACTGTGTATAGTATAAAATATACAACACGTATTTAATATCTACTTTCCAAACCCATACAGCCTATCTTAGACAGGAGGTATTTTCTTCAAAAGAATACAGTGGGGACAACAGAAGAAAGGATATGCAAATCAGGTAAAAAATATATAAAATATACTTACATACACACATACATACACATTCCAGTGTCTTTATTGGCATAGAAGTTTAAAATAATACCTTTAAAGTCACAACAAAATAATTTCTAAAAAAATCTTTATCTCAGACATTTTTAAAATTAAATTTCCCAGAATTCTTATACCTGATAGGTGAATTATGAGGCTCTATTTTCCTCCAAAATTTTATAAAAACTTATTGCATAGCTGCCAATAATTTCCAAATCTTGGGAGATGAACATAAAAATATGTGTCTGAACCCAGAGATTAAGTATAGTGTGTGAAACAAGACCCAATTAAAATTTAATCTTAATTCTAATATAATACCCACTTTATTGAATAATTACATTGAACCCGAGTTGTACTTTATGCAGTTGTGGATTCTATTCCTTCATCAGTTGTGATTATCTGTGTATTAACCATACAAAGTATTATTATATATTCTTTATATTATTCATTTTCTATAAAACTAATAGAGTATTTTTAGGAAATTACTCTTTTATGATTTTTATTGACCCAGAGTTGTAAATTCAAAAATACTTACACAAACCACTTTATATATTCCCTCTTCATGGTTTTCTTTCTTTCTTTGTTTGCTTTTGTTTTTAGTTTACTTTTCAGTGGTGGGGACTGGACACAGATACTTTGGCATGCTAAGCAGTGGCTCTGCCACAAAGCTTTTTCTCTTATTCACTGGAAGGTTGGGTAAATCCAAGATTCAGGAAACTAACCCCCAAGCACTAAAATGAGTCCCTTAACATACAAAAATGAGAAATTCATATATTACATGGTAAACACAAAGAACTTAAACAGTTGGTGTGTTTTATTCTACATGTTAATTGAAACCTTGTGTAACAGTACAGAGCCTCTTATTCCAGAGACCCAGCTTTGTCCTTTATTACTTAATGGAACTTCATTCTACACTGGTCCCAGAAAATGATATATCCTCTATTTTTTATGGAACATTTTTTCCATTCTGGCCTGCTTCCCTCTATTTGGCACTCCTGCCACCTTCTTATTCATTTCTGCTCATGCATATGCTCTCCACACTCATCCTGTCTTCAGCATTTGGAGCCATCTAGCTAAAATGCAAATGTGACTATGAACCTCTCTAGAAGATAAAAGGCCAGCTTTTAAAATTACCCAGAAATCTTTCATGTGTTCAGCCTAACACTTTTTCCTTTCCCTTAATTTTACTGTCATCTTGATGGCTCCTCACCAGTCCCTATATTTTCAGACAAATACTGACCCATTTAATGCTTCACTCTGTGTCTAGCTACAGCGTTTTAAGCTTTCCCCATTTTCTGCCTCTTACTGGTAACCTCATTCCTTTAGTCTCTGCTGAATCCTAGCTCTAGGAAAGCCACTATTCCTGGCACCTTTTTACTCTATTCTCATAGGGAACATAATAATTCTTGGTTCAAATAAACTGTTGATGCTAAGGTGATATAAAAGAGGTCTTCTCAATTTCAGGAGCCAAAGGACTAGACAGGGGAAGGAGTAATTTACAAGTCAACTGATAGATATCCAGTTGAACAGTGGCTGAAATGCTGAGATACCTCAAGGGGGTAAAAAGCAGTTTATGACAAGGAGATTGATAATCATGCAGGACTGAACAGACTAAGACAGAAGAACACATTTTTTAGAGTAATGTAGAAAAACTTTGCATATGCAAGATGTTCATTGATAACAGTAGAGAGAGTCTAAGTCACTGTGGAAATGACTACTGATGAATAGTTGTTTTTAAAAGTTACTGTTATGGGGAAGAGAATACCAAATTGTGTGTATCCCCACATTTCTATAGTGTTTTTAAAATTTAATTCTGGCAAATTTTCATTCATCTTGAGTGGATATACCTTTGAGATATTCTTGTTTCTTAAACCTGGTGATACATAGTGTCTCCTCAGGTAGACTGTTGAAGTTTTATACCACTAAAAACATTCCCTGAAAAAAAATTCTCTGCTGGGTACAGTGGATCACCTCTAAACACAGCTATTGGGAGACTGAGACAAGAGCATGGCAAGTCTCAGGCCAAAACAAACACTTTAGAGAGACCCAGTTTCCAAAAATAAACAAATATACAACTCTGGTAGAGCTCTTGCCAATGTTGCAATGTTCTAGGGTTAAATCACTGAGTACACACAAGTATACCCCACCAATAAATAGTTAAACAGGTAATAGCACCTAAAATTCAAGCTTATTATTACTTTTTATTTTTGGCAGACTATCATTCTCTCTAAATGTTCTAAGTTGTTTATGTAAATCTACATACATTTTTCAGCTGAACCACTTTGGTTCTCATCATCTGAAGAAGAGGAGGAAGGTCTTGATGACACCAAAAATAAGCAGCCACAGGTGTGTTAACTCAGATATATTTTTTTTAAACTTCTGATTTCTTACTTTATTCCTTGTTTTAAGAAAGTCAATATGGGCAGATTTGATTACCTTTCATAAGAGTGGTTTGAAATCCAAAGATAATTTAATATTGAAACCTAATAGAATTTAACTGGTTATGAATCTGAAAATAGCATTAAAATTCAGGATAACATGTAGATAAATATTATCTTTGTGATTCGGGCAGAATTTTTTTCTGAATATTACTTGGGTTTACATTTTTTTAACCCCTGAAAATGATGAAAAAGTTGAAATTAGTGGTTTTGCTAATAACCATTTTAATTAATGAACATATATAGTGGTGATGGTCATTGAGTACATTTATGGTAAGATTGTCCTTCCCAGTGGCTCAGTTTTAGTTACATATAAACATGGAAAATCACATCCATCTCATGTGCTCTGTGGGTATCACAGGCAGAGTTAGTGAAAAGACACACATACATGCAGATCCTAATCAGACAGCAATTTCAGACCAGTTTTTCTCATACACTCAAATGTGCATAGCTCACACACCCAGCCCATGGATGGCTGGTGAAATCCTTGAATTCATTTACTATTCTAAAAGCCAAAATTTTAGGTTTCATTTGGTCTGAGGCACTCTACGGTGCCTCTCCAGGTTTTCTTTTTTCCATAGCTGCTCTTTTTTTTTAATCCAGAATGCACACAGGAGCCAATATGACTCAAGCTCTGAAAATAGTCAGGAAGTGCTGTACATTTTTGTGCTGTCATTTTTCTTCATTGGTGTACTTTTTAGTTCTCTCTCAGAGGAACATGTTGTTTACTCTACCCAGATCCTGTGTGTTGCTTTCTAACAGTACGATAGAAACATTTCTTCACCCTACTTTGTCATTTTGTTAAACTGGAATTTCTCTCAGTGAAACACTTACTATAAGCTCTTTAGATCCTGTGAGAAACTGTGATGACCAAAATGAGGCAAGTCCAATAAAGTCTTATTCCTGCTCAACATCACATAATTCCAAATCTCTTATCACACTGAGTCTCATAAGTCTGTTATTTAAAACATGTAATGCAACATAATATTAATTATATTTCTCAAGAATGTTTAATTAAGTATTTAATGCATTCTCATCTTGTGGGGTTGTGATATATAGTTGTTTACACTCTTAGAATACATACATGCATTTATGTTATTAAATTTTCAGGGAATACCTTTTCTATGATATCCATCCTGCTTTTACCAAATCAGGAGCCATTGGAAGACAAGAGTTCAGTTTCATCTGAAGCACAAATTCTAGGTTGCCCTGTGGAAAATATGACTGTACTTATCTACATTTAGCTGCTTTCAAGACCAAAATTTGGGTGATGTCTAAAAGAGTGATAGTGAAGTTTTCATGCAGCTCATTGGGGTTCTTTATTTTGCAGGTATTTTCTGAGGGTGATCCACAGATGTGCATTTCTCACTCATCTGGAGAGAAACATTATATAGCAAAAGAGAAAGCAGATGGACATGTCCATGGTAAGTACTACATACTCTACACAGTTCTTTGGACAGAATATTGATTTCTAACATGAATGCTGATTTATTCTAATACTAGGAAAAATGAACCTAGTAAACAGGTAATAATGAAAAAGTGAGAAAGATAATGAGTTGTCTCTCTTAAGACCAAAGTCCAGCAGCAGGTTATAGTGGGAGTGTCCCTCTTAGTTTCTATACAAAACATGCATAGATCATAGGAGAGTTGGAAATTGTGAAGTAGAGAGGATAAGGGTGAATACACATTGGGAAAGGCAGAGAGAGTGAGTGCAGTGAGTAAATGAAGGAAAAAGAAGCCATGAAGGCTGATAAATTTCAGTCATGTACCAGAATAAAAAGACCACCTGTTCAAAATGTGGAAGGAAAATGGGAGTTTCCAGTTGTGCAAATGACTCAAGGTGTGAATATTTTTTCTCACCACTCATTTCTGAGTTGTCATTAGAAAGGAATTGACACGTGAAGAACTGATCATGAAGAAAGGAAGTTTATTTTCTTTTTAAGTGAAATGTAAATCCATGTGTCTAGTCATTAATTTATATAAAACAATATTGTAATTAAAACAAATAAAAAATAAAAATACCTATATCATAGACATTCTTGCCACTACCTGGGATGGAGCACAGATGGCAGACACAGAAGTATGGGAAGTGGAAAAATGTGCAAATTGTTATGGACTGATACCTAAATTCATAGGTTTTTAAAATATTCTTTGGACAATTTGGAAAGGAGAAGGGAGAATAGACACTGAGAAAAGCAGAGAGAATACAGTGAGTAAGTGAAGGAGAAAGGACTTCTTCTCATCGTTCAGGTTTGTTAACATGATTGGGTGAAAAACTTGCTCTATTATTGTAAGGCATTTGAAGGCAGGGAAATGAGAAGCAGGCTAAGTGCAGACCCAGACTCTCAGATTCTAGTAGATCATCTGTGGGGATCCCTATTCAAAATGCATACTCTGACTGACCTGGCCTGCACATCTATGTTTTCTTCCATGTAAGGTGATTCCAATGATCACTATCTGCCAGCCACCATGTAAAGAGGTCAGGAAAGGATTTCCTTTTAGCAAAACTAAATGCAGAGCCACTGGAACATCAAATGTAATAAAGTTATTGCATACATCTAGTTTTTATTCTGATCTTGTCTCTTGGAAAGTGATAAGAACTGAAAGTACAGAATTTATATTTCTTAGGTCTAATCCTTAAATTGGGAATTAAGAAAGACTGGTGGACTGGAGTTGTAGCTCAGTGGTAGAGTGCTTGCCTTGCATGCGTGAGGCACTGGGTTCTATCCTCAGCAACACATATAAATAAATAAATAAATAAATAAACAAACAAACAAATAAATAAATAAATAAAAATAAAGACATTGTGTCCATCTACAACTAAAAAAAGAAAAGAAAAAGAAAGAGTGGGGATAATTCATAGACAAAATGGAAAATATAAATAATCAAGACCAGAGATCAAGATGTTGCTTTTGAAAAGTTCCTGGGAAGGAGAAATGTGGAAGAAACAAAATAAGTTAGCTGGGTAATCTTGGAGGGAATGATGGGGAAACTGAGAGCATGCAATTCAGGGGCTATCAGTATATCTATCTTTCACAATATGTGAGAGATTGTAACTTGTCCATCATTTGAATCATGAGGGGCTTGTAAGTTGGGGAAAGATTCCAGCCATGACCATCTTTTCTCCATACCTATCAGACATACTGCTTGCTGTGGTTTAAATTGAGTCATTCTGAGGAGCAAAATTACATTTCAGAATCATTCATGGTTTTTAATGACAGCTCTGCTCTTTCTCTTCTTTCCTCTCTTCCTTCCTTCCTTCTTTCCTTTCTACTCTCTTCCCTCCCTCTCTGTCTTTTTTTCCTTACATAATTACTTTCTGTATTTCTTTCCTATTTGCCTGAAAATAAAATTTTGATCATGGGCATTCTAGAAATTCACTTCATTACAGAGGTACATCCTCATCCTTCAAAAGCTAATTATAATTTTTTGATAGGCCTGGCCTTTTATGAATACACTTAAAACACTGGCAAGTCACACCAAACCAAACTCATTTGTAAACAGAACTCTTTATACAGTTTACTCTTTGAATACCCAAAATCTTTGTCATATATGCCTGTGTTTGTGTGTGTAATAATATATTATTGTTATCAGATAAAGCTGTGCTCTTCCATTTCAGCTTTCCTTTTAAATTTTCATGTCTCAAAAGTTTAAACCAATTAAACCTTATTTCTTAGATGTGGAAACAATCTGTTCTCACACAAGGGGATCATGAAAATCTAATCTGTTTAAACCAGAGAATACAGGAATAGAGGATGCACAAGAGGAACCAGCATCCCACCTGAATATAAGAAACAAACAATAGGTGTCATAGCTTTCAGTGTCAAAATATGTATTTCAACTGACTCCTTCAGATATCTTTGTTGAGAAATGAACCTAACATTTCCCTGGGATCTGAACACAGCTTTGGCCTTACTAAACAAAAATGAAAGGACAAATGCAGTAAATATATATATATATATATATATATATATATATATATATATATATATATATATATATATATTTAAAATTATAAAGATAAAATCTTTTCAATAGTATTTCAGTAAGATAGGTTCTATGACTTGTTTTTGTTTTGACGTCACCTTTGCCATTGAATCTATTAGGGACCTTCTTTGCTTCTCCACTAGAGGATTGTTGGATTCTCCATCAATCTGTATCTTTGCATTGGTATATATTTCCTTGTCTGTTTTATTTATGGTCATTGGACAAATAATCTCAGGTTTGTGAAATGAACAGCATGTTTCACAAAACCTATTCACAAAATTCCTTTGGCAGATTTTAGTCACATGATCGTTGTCAGCCAAACCAGCCAGCACAGAAACCCAGGAGATAGCATAATTTTTAGCACAGCTGAACCATGGACCTCAGATGTATGTCGAGGCATCTGTAATGTATGAGTTGTTTTGTCCTCTTCAACTTTGCTTGATTATATACCCCTTTTGTTTTTCAGCCTCTAGGGATTCATCTGATTTCAGAAAGGTAATTAAAATTCTATATGTATTCTAAATTATTAACTTTGTAGTCAATGAAAAATACACTCTTTATGTACTATCTTCTTTCTAAGCGCACCGATCCCATCACAATAAAAGAGGCCCTTCCACGGAAAGGATTAGGCAAGGTGAAAGAAAAGACAGTCAAATTGGGTAAGTTTCACATTACAACACTCCAGGGAACACAATGTTAAGACACTTCAAATGCTACTAGTGTTCTCACATGTAAGGTGGTTTTCTCAAAGAGGTGGGAGGATTTTCCTCACAATGTCATCAGTAGTCACAGAAAATGATCTCTCCTCTGTGTTTCTGGGAATATCCCCTCAATTCTGAATTGTTTCCCCTACATATCATACTTTTACATTCTCCCTATTTCCAGTTTTTGGTGTGAACTAGCTACCATGCAAATGTCACCATAAGCATCTTTTTAGAATGTGAAAGGTCAACCTTCTGAAATTTCTTAGAAATATTTTCTGACATGAGCCAAGCCTCATTCTGTATCTTTATACCTTTCCTCTGCCTCAACTGTCCTCTGGCATTAGGCCTCATTTATCCCTTTATTCTGAGACAAATCCTGACCTATTTCATACTTTTCTCTGTGTGGGCCTACAGCATTTCATGCTCTCACCATCTCCTGCTCTCTGGCTACTCACCTCTCACCTGTCTTTTTGAGGAGTGAATAGCCAGAAAAAACACCATCCCTGGGGGCACATTTTCTCTTCCTTCTTAGGTCATTTTCTCTGACACTTCAGCTGGTCACATTAGCTTCCAGACACATAGGTTCCCCTTTGCCCTTCTCACTGGAGTCACATAGGTATAGTCTAGCCTGCACCAGTTTTTTCTACCTTCCATCAGGCACAACCTAGGTTTCTTGATAGGCACTTCCAGGATCCTCGTGTGTGTGTGTGTGTGTGTGTGTGTGTGTGTGTGTGTGTGTGTGTTGTTTAGAGGAATCAAAGAAATTACTGTTGAACTCTTTCCAAGGATGGCTATGGCTTCAGCACTTCCATCACCAATTGAGAGAAGAGCATGCTTTTTAAGCACCAGTGCATAGTGCAACTTTTGGTCAGATCAGTTTAAGCAATATTTTTGATCTCAGGTTTCGCCTTAGCAGGGCACATCATGGTATAACTTAGAATGCAACTTCCTCTTCTCTCTCCCCCTTTGTCTGAGGCAGATCTGCACTGATATTTGCATGCAGGTTATAGGCTTTTTTTGTTTATGGTACACAGATTACTGAATCTCTGGACCTTTTCAGTGTTCAGAAATTTTAGGGATTTGAATAAAATCCCTCTTTCACTCACTTTGCTGAGAAGCTTTTCACCAACTCTTTGGTCTCCATGCAATAGTGCAGCTTAGAATGCAGCTTACTCTATACTAACATTTTCCCAGAATCAGCCCTTCTTTCCATGTGTATTTTCAAGCTTGTTTCTGAGAAAATTTCATTGATCTTGAGTAGACAAATCTTGGCAATATGGTTTGCACTGAACCTTGTATCCTGTCATGTCTCTATAAGATGTGTGTTGAGGATTTGGATCAAGAAAAAAATACTCCCTGAGAACTCAATGTTTGTTGGGTGCAAATGGGTACATCTTTATTCACAACTACTTGGAAGTCCAAGCCTTGAAGGATGGCTGTATTCAGTCCACTCAGAGGACTCCAGTTGCCAATTAAAGTGGCCATGGGATAGAACTAAATGGTAGAGTATTTGACAAGAATGCATAAGTTTGTGGGTCCACTCCCAAGGTGTATATACAAAGAAAGAAAAAGAAAAAAAGAAAAACTGTGGAAAGTTGAAACCAGTAATTATTCACCAAATCTTAAACTTAATTGGAAATCATATTTGGGAATATAAAGTTATTTTGGTGTTACAATTACTTTTTCTATTTGGATTGATGTTCACGTTTCTAATGCAGTTCTGAGGAATGTGAGTAAATGTATTCATTTATCAGCAGAGACCCATTTTGACATGACTTCAGAAGAAGAGCACAAAAGTTTTGATGATGCTCAATGTACCCAGTCTCAGGTATGTCAACATATAAAGCATTTCTTCCTGTTTCTTCTTGTTTTCCTTTCTTGAGGAAAGTAAAGGAGGCCAAATGAAAATACCTTTTAAATAGTCTTTTGGAATCCAGGCATTATATATTATTAATTACATCTAAAACCACTCTGAATTGGTTAGAATCTGAAAATAGCATTAGTAGTCCTGTCAACTTATAGCTAAATTTACTATGTAATGGAGGCAAAACAATTCTAAATGTTGCTTGTGCTTCCACTTGCATAAACATTTTGAAAAATAAAAAGTTGAGACTAAATTTGAGACTGACGAATAACCACCTGGGTTATGAATGGTAATGGTCACTGATTGCATTCATGTGAAAGTGTGATGTTGTCAAAGGCTCAAAATTCTAGTGAAATTAGTAGTTATTTGCTACAAGTTGAAATATATATATATATATATATATATATATATATATATATATATATATATATATATACCTTACATCCTGGTTAATGTTTATTTGTTATTTTTTGTTTATTTTTTATTGATTTTTTAAAAAATAAATGACAGCAGAATGCATTATAATTCTTATTACACATATATAGCACAATTTTTTATATCTCTGGTTTTGTATAAAGTATGTTGATGCAATTTCTGTCTTCTTACATGTATTAAACAATTTTTCAGTTCACTCAGAGGACTCCAGTTGCCAATTAAAGTGACCTTTTCATTTTATTTCTCATCCTTGCAGAAAATTCAGTCAATATGTTGAATAATTTTATCAAAATGTCTTAGTATATTAAAGAAATGTATTTGTGTGCATTAATGGGGGAATGATGGAATTTAGAGATGCTGTCTCATCTTTTTTCTCACATTGCCAACATTCCTGGTGTGAGATTTAGCACACATCTAGATTTATTTTATTTGGCTGGCATATGTAGGTTCTTGGGTTTACAGCTTTCCCTTTGGGGTGTATCCTGGGCAGGGGCCATATCTCAGTGTCAAATCCCCAACTGAACACCTAAGTCTCATATTTTCAAACAAAAACTTTGTTAGTTCATTGTTTAAAAAGTGTGATCCTATTTAATATGAAACATACTCCTCAAAATTCTTTAAAATAAGACTTGAAAACCTTCTCACATTTGATGGTGAATGCAAAGTCGGATGAGTTACAATGAATATCATTCCTCCCGTCCTTTGGGGTGTATACACCTTTGTTAGCATGTTGTCAAGGAATGCCTTTTCTGTGACATCCACCCTGCTTTTACCAAATTAGGAGCCATTGGAAAATAAGTGTTCAGCTTCATCTGGAACACAATGCTAAGACACCCTATGGAAAGTATGACTGCTCAGTCTGTAGTTATCTACATGTTAGTTAGCTGCTTTCAAGACCAAAATTTGGGTGTTGTCTAAAAGAATGATAATGAAGTCTTCATGCAGCTCATTGAGGTCCTTTATTTTGCAGGTATTTTCTGAGGATCATCCACAGATGTGTGTTTCTCACTCATCTGGAGAGAAACATCATAAAGCAAAAGAGAAAGAAGATGGACATGTCCATGGTAAGAACAACATATTCTACACAGTTCTTTGGATAGAATATTGATTTATAACATGAGTGCTGATATATTCTAATACTGGGAGAAATGAACCTAGTAAACAGGGAATAAAGAAAAAGCAAGAAAGATAAAGAGTTGTCTCTCTCAAGACCAAAGTCCAGGAGCAGGTAATAGTGGGAGTGTCCCTCTTAGTTTCTGTACAAGACAAGTATAGACCACAGGGGAGTTGGAAAACTTGAATTTTTATGTTAGAAAGAATAATGTTCTTCACATTCTACCTGCTTTCTGTTCATTTCTCAGTGTATTTTCATTTTCCTCGGGGAATCTTTTCTATAGATCAGATTTATGTATTGGATCACAAACCTCTTTTCTAATATCATCTGTCTAAAATTATAATGATCTTTTTTTTGTGTCTGTCTTCTCCATTAGACTTTAAGCTAAAGAACAATAGGGATCTAATCTCATCTGCTATATCTTCAGAGTTCAGCATATTGTGTCACGTGTTTTATGCACTCATTGCTTTAGTGTATAAATAATGCATGTGAAATATACAGCATTCATATATTTAAAATAGTCACATACTTTATTTCTATCTTCTTTTTTCTGACAGATTCTGTTAGCCTGTCGAAAACCCAGAAAGCAGTTCTATCACTCCAAAGAATAATAAAAAGCAAAAAAAGTCACTGCACACAGTGTTCACTACATGTTAAAAAAAATGCACAACTGGAAAATGAGATTCATGAGCTAAAAAAGAGGGTATCAGAGTTTAAGCAAGAAAATATAGAATTGAAACAACAAGTCCACAATTTGAGGTATTATATCCTAGATTGAAAGACGGAGTGGAATCTTTTCCTTTAATCCAGTAAAATAAGAAGGACAAAATTTTTTAACTACTGCCTCATCTGTTAGCACTTTGCAAAGGAAAAAACATGAATAAATTATAAAATTCTTACAAATATGATAGCATATTATTAAATGTGATTACTTCTAAAAGTTAAGTTCATATTTTTCCCCATCACAATTTTAATGGCTCTATGGAACCCCATCTGCTAGTAATCTATTTATTTAACAAGCATAATTTGGGATTGTTATTTGTTTATATTTTTAACTTTTTATTACAATTAATATTTCAAGAAATATCATTTATAAAAAATCATTTCCTACTCAGATACTATGGCATGTGTCTATAATTTCAGCAGCTTGGAAGACAAAGATAGGAGGATCAAAAGTTCAAAATTATCCTCATCAACATAGCAGCAATGTCCTAAGCAAATTAATGTGACCCTGTCTCCAAAAAAAAAAAAAAAAAAAAAGAAAAAAAAGAAAAGAAAAAGACCTTGGGATGTAGCTAAGGGATTTAGCTTCTGTGGGTTCAATCCCTGGTACCAAAGTTGGGGATGAGAAGAAAAGAAAAAAAATAACTTTCTATATTTCTGTTTACTTTTAAAAAAAATTTCAATATAGAGTTATTTGGTTAAAGTTGGGAAACTTTAAAAAGATTACAGGATTTTTAAATTTCTCTCAAGAAAGTTTGTATTCCACCAGTGAGGCATTTTTCACTGCCCTGAAACATGTTATTATACATTTATAGTTTTTAGGCTGATTTTGGGGATCAAACTCAGGGTTTTGTGTTACTAGTGTGATGTGCTAGTGCTGAGCTAGACACTTGGCTACACTTCTAATATAAACATTCATTAAAAATGAAATTAAAACAGATTATTTTTTATTCAAATTCATTCTCATTCATTAATTTGTTCATATTTCATTCATAAATTTGTTCATATTTTTATTCAAATTCATTCTCATTCATAAATTTGTTCATACTTTTTATGTTTTTTAGATATACATGACAGTAGACTATATGTTGGCATAAATTTATTTTTGTTATGTCTTATATTCCATTGTGTGTGTGCCCACTCACACACATATTTTTTTTATCCATTCATCTGTTGAAGAATATTACTCTTCATTATTGGATTAAATATTAGGTCCCATCTTGTTCAAAAAATGGATTTTGAGTTTTTTTGTAAAATACATAATGATCAAAAATGTAAGTTGAGAGTGTTACCATAAAAGAAACATAAAAAGTATAATAACAGGTATTAGATTATTTATCCCAGTTCAGGGTTATAGTAATACAAAAGATACATATTTTTTATATCTTTATTTTATTTATATGTGGTGCTAAGGATCAAACCCAGCATCTTACCCATGCTAGGCAAACACTCTACCACTGTGCTACAGCCCCAGCCCCAAAAGACACATATTGAAAAAAGAATGTCTGAATATGCTGTTACACTGTAAGCCAATTATAGGTACACCTGACATATTTTATGAAGATAAATGATATTACTACTGAATTCATAAGTTTGTATATAAACAATATCTTTAAAACTTATTTGAGATGAAATTATTTTTTTAACTGGCGAGGACCTATGATTGTGCAAAAAAAATTACCTTAAACTTGTCAATTTACCAAATCATTTCTAAATTCCTATTCTGTGGTATCTAAAAGATTTGCTAGTAACAGAAACTTATCAAATAACAAAACAATCTTTTATTATTGAATTTCAATTATGTATGTTTGACACAAGATTAAAGGAGAAATTTAAAATGTTAAACTATAAAAGCTTCAGAGAACATAGAATTTTTATTAAGATACTAAATCAGCATACAAAGAGCCAGAACATAAAAAGACATTTTTGGCAAAAATCAATTAAAAGGCATCCATATTAACTTCAGATATGCCTTAAAAGAAGATGAGGTGAAGAGAAAAAATGATGATATGTTACATGAAAAAAATAAAAATCCATTAAAAGAAAAAGAAAGAGAATTTAACGAAGAGGATCATGTGAGAAAGCAAGCTGAAATCTCTGTTTGTACAATAGATACAGAATTGGAGACTGCAAGAAATCATTTTAATCAGGTAAATGAATGTTCAGTAAAGTTTCAAATTTTTACTGTATTTCATTAAATTATTTATAAAATCCCTTTAACTTATTGTATGTGGCCATGTTTCACTTAGTGATGGCAATGTGGTCTGATGAATGTGCTGTTTGGCAATTTCACCAACATGCAGTCATCATGTGTGTGTACTTCCACACACTTCAGACATCTCCCACAATGCCAGGAAACACAGACTTATAGGACCTCCATTTATATGCAGTCTGCTGTTTCCCAAAGCATGGGTATGTAAGGTGTGAACTACTATTTTGATTTAAAACACAATGTTCATTATTTGGCAATAAAAGAAATAAAAAAAGATCTGACAAACCAGAAAAAAAAAACACAATGTTATCTGACTCTAAAATTAAATATGATATTTATGACAAAACTAGTTACAGCAAAACTTAGCATCTGGTAGTTGTTCAGCATTTGTTTTTCGAATAAAGAAGTTTAGTTTGATCACTAACATAAATACAAATGTAGGTGTTTTATGTTAAAATACAAACTAAATATCTATGCACCTATTTAAATCATTTTTTAAAAAAGTGTTTCACAATTGCATTTCTGTCTGCATTTAAGAAATGTTTTTTTTTAATTTTTAAATTTTTTTTAAAGAGAGAGAGAGAGACAATTTTAATGTTTATTTTTTAGTTTTCGGCGGACACAACATTTTTGTTTGTATGTGATGCTGAGGATCGAACCCAGGCCGCACGCATGCCAGACGAGCGCGCTACCACTTGACCCACATCCCCACCCCAAGAAATGTTTTCACTCACCCAAATTTATCTGTCATTTGTGCAGGTGAAATGTAAGACATTTACTCATAAAGAATAAATCTACCTTTTGGAATTATTTTTTAATCTTGAAGGTCCCACTCTTAAATTAAGCTTTTAGACTTCTGTCACCTGCTCATATACAGCCAAAACCTTGCTGAAATAAATTTGTAGATTTTAGCAGAACAAAATGAAACCTACAGACAATTTCCATGAGACCATAATGCCAGAATTTACAATATGAAATTTCAGTAACACATCTTTGCAAACAAAAAAGATAGACATGTGCAGAAAGGACATGTTTCCTGAATTATTTTCTTCTGTTTTCAAATGATTGAGTGTGTGTGTGTGTGTGTGTGTGTGTGTGTGTGTGTGTAACATAGTTAAATAGTAAATTTATTAATTATGGGAAAGTATAGAGGGTTTTGAATCCATATACTTATAACCATAATGTACATATTTTGGAGGTGAGGGGTGCAATTTTTGTCCCATTGAATTAAATAATGTTCTTAATTCAACTGTATTTCTCCACAGCAGTCCCATGATGATTTTCAGAGTAGCCTTATAAAGAGAAAAGACTTTTAATATTTTCCAGAGGAATAGATGATTTTTCTATGATCTCAAAACCCTTGCTTCTAATAGTAGATCTTCTAGTTTGGGGAAGTGACTTTGCTCTCTTGTTGTATTAATGTGCATTACTACTCCCACTGTTAAGTAAGGAGGAAAAGTGGGGCCAGCAAATACTCTGGTTTTGCAAATCATTTTCTCACTTTTAAGAAGAGAAACAAACACTTTGCTTCAAGTAATCTCCTACTTCAGTACAAAACACCTTTGGAAAAAATGGCATACCATAATATGTTCTTAGAAATAAATTACTGGTAAGTATTTGTTCCTAATACATAAGATCTGTTTGTTTCCTTTATTTTATATTGACTCATGTTTCAATATTCACTGAGATGAAACAAATGCTACTGAGTAGAAATCTCAGGATTTTCTCAGTAGAGCCTTACACATTTTGCCTTATTTGTCATTTGTAATTGGAGACACAGGCCTTCTTTGGTGTTTATTCATTCATGGGACAGAAGTAACTGGCTTTGTGGATGAGCACTAGAAGCAGAGGCAAAAGACTTGCAGAAAAATCATGCAATTTGCCTATGTTTTTAGCCTTGTGCTCCTTTTAAGAATTGTGATACATTGTTCATTGATATAGATCATGTGTTTAATGCTGTTTCTACATTTATAATTTATCAATAGATGTAATTCTCATTCTCAGCTACAAAATGTTAGAAAACAGAATATGCTAGGAATATTTTTAGGAAAAGACCTTGGAGAACTTTTGTATGTCTCAGTAGATTTAGAGCTAAGGCTCTTACTATGGTCTGGTTGAATACATGAGGTGTCAGATTGCAAACTTATTCTTCTTAAAGTTAAGTGTTCTTTTATTTGCCACTGAAGCCATTCCAACAGATAGGTACATGATAAAATATTTGGAATTTTTAACTGTTTAAAGGGTAGATCATATGATCCTAAAAGTGGATCAACAGAGAAATAGTGAATTCTGATTTTTATTTATTGTTTTTAGGTATACATTACAATAGAGTTCTTTTGGTGTATTACACATACACAGCATATACCTTCTTCTATGTAGAGTTTTTCTGGTCATGTATTCATATGTAAACATAGGAATGTAATGTCAGATTCATTCTACTATATTCCCCTCCCCTCTCAGCCCTTTATTCACTTTTGTCTAACCGACAAACTTCTATTCTTTTATCCTCCACCCTTATGTGTGTTAGCAACTACATGTTAAAGAGAATATTCAGACTTTGGATTTGAAGGACTGGATTATTTCACTTGGCATGACAGTGTCCAGTTCCATTCATTTGCCAGCAAATGCCATAATTTCATTCTTCATGGCTGAATCCATTGTGTATATATGACACATTGTCTTTATACTTCCATGTGTTGAAAGGCACCTAGGTTGGTTCCACAGCTTAACTTTTGTGAAGAGCTGCTATAAATATTTATGTGGCTGTGTCACTATAGTTTCATTGGAGTATACACTGAGGAGCAGAATAACTGGGTCAAATGGTCACTCCATTCCAGGTTTTGTGAGAAATCTATATACTGCTTTCCTGAAAAATTGCTTGGTGCAATGTATGAGTGAATCTTTTCCCCACATTCTCACCAACACTTATTGTTACTTGCATTCTTTATATCTCAGTGTAGTTTTAATTTTCATTTTTCTAATCACTGAAGATGTTGAACATTTTTTTCATATACTTGTTAACTGTACATATTTTTCTTTGAAGTGCTTGCTCAGTTTTTTGTTCATTTATTGATTGGGTTATTTTTTGTTTGTGAGTTATTTTTCGAGTTGTTTATATATTCTGGAGATTAATGCTCTATCTGACATGGCAGTGACAAAGATTTTCTCCCATTCTATATGCTGTCTACTCACATTCTTAATGGTTTCCTTTGCTGTAAAGATACCACCCCATTTATTGATTCTTTATTTTACTTCTTGTGCTTTAAGTGTCTTTTTGAGGAATTCAGTTCCTACACTGACAAGATGGAGCGCTGGGCCTGTCTAGTCTTGTAATAGGTCTAGGGTCTTTTATCTATTATCTAGGTCCTTGATCCACTTTGTTTTTGAGAAATAGGGGTTAAATTTCTCCTATGACATATGGGTTTTCAGTTTTCCCAGCACAATTGGTTGAGGAACCTATCCTTTCCCCAATGCATGTTTTATAGTGTGTTCGTCTAGCATTAGATAACTATATGTGTGGGGTTTTCTCTGTCACTTCTCTTCTGCAAAGTTATTTTTTTTTTACATTGGCAAACTAACTATTCACTTAATCTATTCTTTCATTCTGGTACAATGCAGATTTTTTCAATCTTTAATTTTTTTCTTTTTTTATAACCAGGAATTGAACCAGGGTGCTTAACCACTGAGATGCATCCCAGCCATTTATTTATTTATTTATTTATGAATGAGTCAGGGTCTCACTGAATTGCTGAAGACTGGCTTTGAACCTGTGATCCTCCTGCCTCAGTATCCTGAGACACTGGTATTACAAGCATGAGCCCCTGAACCTGGCAGTTCTTATATTCTTTAAGTTATAATTTTCCTTTACTCTCATAGATCCATCTTCTTGAATTAACTTTTGAACTCTTGGGAATTTATATTTTTATAAGCTCAGAAGTTTACACCTAATTTTTCTTCTGTGGGTATCAATTTATTGAAACCCTTTCACTATACAAATAAACAGGTTTTTCTTTAAATTCAGTGAAAATTATGAAACATCATTTTATTGAGTGCTAGCTAAATGTATCCTTGGTTTTATTTAGGTTTCTCCTAGTGATGGGACAGAGAACAAGCTATTGCATAAATATCACAAGAAGAAGGATGAGGTCCCTATGAAGAGACTGGGAATGGACACAGTAAAATATCAGAACCAGGAAAAGAAGTGCTTTGAGAATACTGAAATTTTAAGAGAAAAGAATACCAGACTTCCATGGACACAAAAATTGAATGAGGAAACACTTATGGAAATATTTCAGGACAATGAACAGTTGGGTATTTGGAAAGTTGAGAATACATTGCAAAATTTCACACCTGAGAGTGAAAAACAAAGCACAGACAGACCAGAAACAGATGTCGAATCTCACCCTGCCAGATCTGATCCTGCTCCACCCCATCAAGGTGAAAGTCCAACACCAAAAAGAAATCTAGAAGTTGCTTTCCAGAGAGGCAGAGATAAAGACTTTAGTTCACAGGAAAAAAAGAATATTGATGTATCTAACCTAAACGGTAGTAGTGAGATTCCTTCCCAACAGGTTCCAAAGTCTGAAATAAAAACAAGTGACCTAGAAAACGAGCTGCATCAGACGAGAGTAATGACTTTGGCTACAGATCAAGTAAACAGACACCAAAAGCAAAAACATTGCCAACTGAAGGAGATGGAACACAGGTATCAAAACGAAGAAAGAAAAAGGAATGAACACCTCAGAAAGCAGGAAGCTTCTAAAGAGAAGGTACCTAAACTACAAAGAGAAACTATATTGCGTGAAGACCAATTGCATGACTATCAGAACAAAGGTGAAAATAAAATAGATGGAATTATTAATGTCCAAACCCAATTTTATAATGTTATAAAAAAACTTCAAGCTCGGAATGACAGATATCGTCTCATGCTGGAAAACAAATATTTGGAATTAATCAACGAAACTAATCATTTAAAAGAACAACTGGATCAATATGGAAAGGAGAAAGCAGAAGAAGTAAGTATCAAGCAAGATATCTTTATAAAGAGTCTTCAAAGGAATACTCAAAGTGATATCTGCTTATGGCTAAATGTTGAATCTTGATGAATATAAAAATGTAGATATTATGAATGTGTTTCTGTATCAACACAGAACTACAACCTGTTGTCCAGCAAAAATAACTTAGACCTCATTTGCAGCACAACTAATCTGTGTTTGAAGTGCTGAGTATTCCCATTTCCCTGCTCTGATTCTTACACATTGTGTACATATTTTAAAATAACTATAGGTACTCATGTGTCAACTAAACACAAAAGACTTAGTTAAAATGTATTTTAATATTTAAAAAGGAGGAAATTTTTAAAACTTGGGCCTGACCCTTCAATTTAAGAAATTGTTTCTTATAAAGATTTAAGAGGTTGAGTTAAGATTTTTTTGTAGGTTTATATGCTGACATTAGTAATATGGTCTCAATAATGCTGAAACAATATCTAATTTTGGTGCTATTAATTCAACCCAAAGTTTGCACATGCTAAACACATGTTCTACCAATGAGCTACATCCCATTACCGAATAACAATTTTAATGTCTTCTTGTTGCTATACTTGAAGATCACAATGAAACACATAATGGAAATGCTCATACCTAGTTTCAAATAAATTAGTTACTTCTAAAGTTCATTTCAGATTTTACAGTTGAACTGAAATGTATATGCTGTATTTTGTAATAGACTTTCTACAGTATATTTTTGTATATTTCTAGTTGATAAATTTATTTTTAGTCATTTAAGTTTAACATAAATCTGAAAATAACTGTCCTGATATTTTTTTTTGTTTTCATTCATGTCTTGTCCACCTCTTTAAAAACATCTATTTGTCATTATCATAAATTGGGACTAATGTGATGAATTGCAGCAAAACCACAGTTGATTTCATCTGTAATTTGATGCATATATTCATGATAACTTGCTAATTATCATGAATATATGCATCAAATTACATGGCCTAATTCCTATTATATTGTGACAAAGATAATTGTAGCCATCTAAAATTCATTAATTTGGCATTGAACCCCCATGTCCAGGTTAATGAGGGTGGCAGGGTTTATGTAAAGCAGGAGTGGTGTGAGGACCAGTGAGAAATCTAGGAGATGTGGACAGGCAGTGAGGTGGAGACCAGGTTACCTAGCATCTCCTTTATTCTTTGTGAAAGTATATTGGAATTATTTTAGCAAAGCTTTAAAGATGTGAGGATGTGGAGTATTAACTTGAGTCTCTAATAAGAGAGGGATAATAACCTCTGTAGAATTCACCACTACCAATGAGACCTGTGTAACCATTTTTGATTGAGATTTCAGTAGTTTGTTAAATATTGCAACTTTATCAAGGGCAGTATGTAGAGATACAGGGCCCACCCTGTTGTGTAAGGAATGTGATAGTGACTAAGCAGGAGTACACAATCTTCTATTTTCTTAAGGGAATTCAGAAATAAACAGCAGCTTTCTGTTGTGTGTAGTGATATTTTTTTCAGAGTAAACATCATTATATAATAATAATAACAATAGTAATAATAATAACAATAACAATAATAATAATAATAAATTTTTAAAGTGAGCTGAGTAACAAAATCATTAACAGAAATATCAGGTAGTTGCGAGACATCTTGAAAAACAACCAGCTGGTACACTGAAACTACAACGTGTATCAGAGTCTTCTCTAGAAGATTTAGCACATTTTCACATAAATTTAAAATATAAAGACAGGATTTAATGAAGAAACTAAGACAAATGACAAGTCAAGTATGTAGAAAATTGAACATGTCATCTGTAAATCAACACCTGCTTAAGTAATAAAAGTTATTCTGGGATACTAATTTCAATGAACAGCTTTCTTTATATTTTCATTATAATTGATTTTATTATATTTGGGGATCTTTATACTGCACTTATTTCTTACACTTAAATTTTTCTTTTAGAATTTTTTTCTTACAAAATCAGCAACTTTCATTAAAATATCTAGTCTGAGGAAAGCTGATATTTTTTCTATAACCCAGCAGCTTTTCATGCTGTCTCTACTTCTATGGTACAACAAGGAAAACTAAATTAGAGGTACTATTTAATAGAATGTTTCAGGAAAATTTGTTATTTTTACTTTATTTTTGTGCATCTATTCAAAATCTGCAAGTAATTACTAAATTGACTTTAAAAATGTGTACAAATTGTTTTATGCTTTTCTCAAAATACAAATATGTTTTAGGTTTTAGTTTAATTATTGAAATACTTAGGCTATTTTTTTATTTTGTTTCATTTATTTAGATACATTATGAAGCATATAAATATTTGTATTATGTCTGGACTGATATCCAACCTAGACAATGAAAAATGTTAGCTAAGTTTTTTTTTTTCAGTACATCTCTTAAAAGGCACTTTTATGATATATGTAATGCACCTGACATCGAATTCACCCATATAACATGTAAAATACAGTGTCTTTTAGTACATTAACAGAGTTATGTAACCATTTACACAGTCAATTTTAGAACATTTTCATGTTCTTGAAAAGAAACCTGGAACCTCTTAGCTATCAGTTTTCTAATCCCTACACGTCCAAAGTCCTAGAAAACTACCAATATATTATTTTAGTAATTTACTAATGTAAACAATAGTACTTTTACTTATTTATTTATTTTTTAACTTTAGGCAAGACTCTATTTTACTTTTATGTGATTTTTAAATTTGTTTTAATTAGCTACCCATGAGAATAAAATGACCTTGACATATCATACATTTGAATCACATGGGATAAAATATCTCATTTTTCTGACTATTCAGGTTGCAGAATCACATTGGTCATGCATTCACATATACACATGGTAATAATAATGTTCATTTTATTCTACTATCCTTCCTATCTCCCCAGCCTTCCCCTCCCTTCCTATCACTTCTCTCTACCTAATCTAAGGTAACACTATTATTTTTTTTCTCACATCTTCATACATGTATTTTGTATAACAATGAAAGTCTCCTTCCACCATCCATGCAATTCCCTTTCTCCCTCCTTTTCCCTCCCACCCCTCTTTCCTATGTAGAGGTAATCTTCTTCCCATGCTCTTCCTCTCTTCCCCATTTTGAGTCACCCCCCTTATATCAGAGAAGACACTCAGCATTTGTTTTTCTTGGGATTGGTTAACTTCACTTAGCATAATCTGCTCTAATGCCATTCATTTCCCTGCAAATGCCATGGTCTCATTATTTTTAGTGCTGAGTAATATTTCATTGAGTATATATGCCACATGTTTTTATCCATTCATCCATTGAAGGGCATCTAGGTTGGCTCCACAGTCTAGCTATTGTGAATTGTGCTGCGATAAACATTGATGTGGCTATGTCCCTGTAGTACGCTGTTTCTTTATTGTTCTTTTTAGATATATATGACAGTAGACTGTATTTGAATATTTACATCATAGATTAGAACTTCACATTTTTATATTTGTACATAATGTGGAGTTACACTGGTCATGTATTCACATGTGAATATAGGAAAGTTGTTTCAGATTTATTCTACTGTCTTTTCTGTTTCCATTTTCATTCCCATTCCTTTTGTCTTAATTCAATGAACTTCTATTCTTTTTTCCCACATTCCTTACTGTGTGTTAGCATTCACTTATGAAAGAGAACTTCCAGCCTTTGGATTTGGAGGATTGGCTTATTTCATTTAGGATGATAATCTCCAGTTCCATCCATTTACTGGCAAATACCATAATTTCATTCTTTCTCACAGCTTATTAATATTCCATCCTGTGTACATGACACATTTTAAAAATCTGTTCATCCATTGAAGGTTTCATAGCTTCAATATTGTGATTTGAGCCACTTTAGACATTGTTGTGGCTGTGTCACTGTAGTATGATGATTTTAAGGATTTTGTGTGTAAATCAAGGAGTGGGATAAGTGGGTCAAATGGCGGTTACATTCCAAGATTTCTGAGGACTCTCCATACTGCTTTGCAGAGTGATTGCACCAATTTGCAGTCCCATCAGCAATGTGTAAGTGAACATTTTCCCCACACTGTCACCAACATCTATCATTATTTTATTCTTCTCAGTTGCCATTCTGACCCGAGTGAGATGGAATCTCAGTGTGGCATTTGCATTTCTCAAATTAAATTTTTTTTAATATATTTTCTGACCATTTGCATACGTTCTTCTGGGAAGTGCCTTTTCAGTTCCTTTGCCCATTTTTTGATTGGATTATTGGTTGGTGTTCTTTTGGTGTTAAAAAAGTTGAATTATTTGTACATCCTGGTGATTAATGTTCTATCTGAGGTGCACATGGCAAAGATTTTCTCACATTTTGAAGGCTCTCTGTTTATAATTCGTGATGGTTTCCTTTGCTGTGAAAAAGTTTTTTAGTTTGATACCAACCCATTTATTGATCCTTTTTTTAAGAAAAAATAGTTGTATATAGACCACAATATCTTTATTTTTATGTGGTGATGAGGATCAAACACAATGCCTCACACATGGAAGGCAAGCACTCTACCACTGAGTTACAGCCCCAGCCCCAGCCCCATATTGATGCTTTTTAAAAATATTTTTATTTGTAGTAGACACATTATCTTTATTTATTCATGTGTGGTGCTGAGGATCAAACCAAGAGCTGCACACATGCTAAGCAAGCACTCTACCACTGAACTACCAGCCACCATTTGCTGATTCTTGATATTAACTTTTGCTTTTTGGAAATCTTGTTTGGAAGTTGGCTTATAGTTCTAACTCTAAAATTACTCTGTAATGGATATTTCATACAAGTGAATTTATACAACAGTAGGTGTTTTGATTTTTAGCAGTTTCATTGACTTAGAATACTTTTTTCAGGGATCCTCTGTGTTGTAGCAAGCATCACTATTTTATTTCTTTCTGTTGTCTAGTAGAATTTTGTTTTATGACCATGTCACTTAGCCAGTTATCAGTTGCTAAACCATAAAATGCTTCCACCTTTTGACAACTCCAGTACTACATGACTGGGGGCATCTATTTACAAGTTAATATTTGGACATGCTTTTATTACCCTGCCTCTTTGTGGTCTTCATGAATTGTGCTGATTGTACCATATCTCTGTCTTATTCATGCTGTACTTTCTGACTCTTCTGTTTTTATTCACTTGATCATGTTTATTCAGAGATCACATAAAATGAATTCTTATTTTTCATGCACTTTCTCTGACTTTTCTGTCACCAACAGTGTTTGCATGGTGATTATCTTGTTGAGATATAAATTCTTCCAAGGTGAGAGTAATATCTGATATCCATACCTATTCTAGAATGAATGGAAAATATTAATGCCTAATAGTTGTTTTAACAAAATTACTATTTGATATCAATCAATATTTTTTGTTAGTAGATTGGCCTGTTAAGACTTTTATTCTAACTATATTTCAGTGACAAAATATAAAATTAAATTCACTTAATCCAATAGTAAATTCAGTATGGGAAAAAATCATCTTCTATATAGATTTCCTCAACATTTATTATGTAGCCAGAATTGGGATTTATAGAGGTGTAATCCTTACCAACTGAAAAGCTAATATACCTTATTATAGAAACTTAATCTACTCTTCATAATGCTGGTATAGATTATGTTTTGTTGCAATTGAAATTATGTAAAATTTGTTGTTTGAGTTGGTGTCGAATATTTTCAGTATCTTATTTTCATATCGTGTTTTCCATACTTCTTTTGTTCATGCAGATGGATGATCTTACTACAAAGATGAAAAATGCATCTTCAAAGCATTTACATTTGAGAACAAACTATGATTGTTTTATGCAGAACTTGTTTTTTATAAAAAGTATACAAGATACATTTGAAAAAATAGAAAGGAATCAAAAGAAGTTGGAAGAAAATGTAGTAAACTTTCCAAGGCACACACGGAGCACTCGAGTAGAACGAGGCCAAGGAGTGTGGTGGGAATGTGACATTGAACATCGAGCAAGATGGGATTTAAAGGAGAAGCAAACACAAGTATTTATGATTTTACAGGCTATCTTACTTATCTTCAATTTGCTTTAATTCATTTCATTGTAAACTGTATTTTGGATATACGTATTATAGGTGTATTCTATATCTCTTGAGGAAAGATGTTGTGTAGATTTCTAAGAGAAGGAAGACATTTGATGCCCCTTCAAATACCACAATTTACATCATCCTTTCAGCTAATTTGATCTGAGTAATAATTTTCATCAGATAACTGTTGGATATTTGATAATAGTGGGCTATGAGGAGAAAAAAAATGTGATGCAGAAATATACTTTTGAATTGTTAAGTTAAAAATTTCAACTTTCATATTTTGAATTGATTCTATTATTCTTTAAATTGTTGGATGATCTGAGTGCTAACATGAGAATAATTCATTACTTTGAGCACAGATCAATGGTAGATAGCCTAGCCTGTGCAACGCCCTGGGTTCCATTCGCAGTAGAAAGGAGGAGGAGGAGGGCAGGGAATGAGGAGGGAAAGGGGGAGAGGAAGAACTCAATTATTATTGGTTCAGATTTAATGTAATTGATACTGATGACAGAAGTTTACAGTCTAATATTTTTTTTCTTCACATTTAAAATTGCTGTCTGAATTTTTGACTCAGAACTAAATAAAATAACTACATAATAATTATTTGGGTTCTAATAATTTTTAAAATATATTATTTTTATGTTCTTTAGACACAAGAAGCAGCTCCGGAAATTACAGAGCAGTTCAGAAAGACTAATTTTACTTCAATAAGAAGTCAGATGGAACTCAGAATTAGCCATCTGGAATCTGAACTGAAAATTCTAAGAAGTGCAACTGAGAGAATATAGGCACTTCCATATAGAACAATCCAGATTCCACAAGTATGTCAAAACCTAGACTGAAAGAGAGCAACTTAGTCTCCTTAATTTGTGTCTACTGCATAACTTTGAGCCAGGTTGATGAGATCGGTAGCATGCAAAAGCTAACTAGACCCTGTAATTTGTGGAAGTAATGTTAGGAAATGAATGTACTCTTGAAATTTTTTTTTTATTTTTTATTTAATTTTTTTCATCTTTCATACATTTGATTCAAGTGAGTTGTGCACTTCCACTTTTACCCCAAATACAAATTGCAGAATCACATCAGTTACACATTTACAATGTTTACATAATGCCATATTAGTGACTGTTGAATTCTGCTGCCTTTCCTATCCCCTACTATCCCCCCTCCCCTCCCCTCCCATCTTCCCTCTCTACCTCATCTGTTGTTGTTCAGTTCTCTCCCTCCCCCCCCCCTTTCCCCTCACAACCTCATATATGTGATTTCGTATAACGATGAGGGTTTCCTTCCATTTCCATGCAATTTCCCTTCTCTCTCCCTTTCCCTCTCATCACTCATCTCAGTTTAATGTTAATCTTTTCCTCATGCTCTTTCTCCCTGCTCAGTTCTTAGTTGTTCTCCTTAAATCAAAGAAGACATTTGGCATTTGTTTTTTAAAGATTGGCTAGCTTCACTTAGCATAATCTGCTCTAATGTCATCCATTTCCCTGCAAATTCCATGATTCTGTCATTTTATAGTGCTGCATAATACTCCATTGTGTATAGATGCCACATTTTTTTATCCATTCATCTATTGAAGGGCATCTAGGTTTGTTCCACAGTCTAGCTATTGTGAATTGTGCTGCTATGATCATTGATGTGGCAGTATCCCTATAGTATGCTCTTTTAAGGTCCTCAGGGAATAGTCTGAGGAGGGCGATAGCTGGGTCAAATGGTGGTTCCATTCCCAGCTTTCCCAGGAATCTCCATACTGCTTTCCATATTGGCCGCACCAATTTGCAGTCCCACCAGCAATGTACAAGTGTACCCTTTTCCCCACATCCTCGCCAGCACTTATTGTTGTTTGACTTCCTAATGGCTGCCAATCTTACTGGAGTGAGATGGTATCTTAGGGTGGTTTTGATTTGCATTTCTCTGACTGCTAGAGATGGTGAGCATTTTTTCATGTGCTTATTGATTGATTGTATGTCCTCTTCTGAGAAGTGTCTGTTCAGGTCCTTGGCCCATTTCTTGATTGGGTTATTTGTATCTTATTGTTTAATTTCTTGAGTTCTTTGTATATTCTGGAAATTAGGGCTCTATCTGAAGTGTGAGGAGTAAAGATTTGTTCCCAGGATATAGGCTCCCTATTTACTTCTCTTATTGTTTCTCTTGCTGAGAAAAAACTTTTTAGTTTAAGTAAGTCCCATTTGTTGATTCTTGTTATTAACTCTTGGGCTATGGGTGTCCTATTAAAAAATTTGGAGCCTGACCCCACAATATGTAGATCGGAGCCAACTTTTTCTTCTATCATGTGCAGGGTCTCTGATTTGATATCAAGCTCCTTGATCCATTTTGAGTTAACTTTTGTGCATGGCGAGAGAAAGGGATTCAGTTTCATTTTGTTGAATACGGATTTCCAATTTTCCCAGCACCATTTGTTGAAGATGCTATCCTTCCTCCATTGCATGTTTTTAGCCCCTTTATCAAATATAAGAAAGTTGTAATTTTGTGGATTGGTTTCTGTGTCCTCTATTCTGTACCATTGATCCACCTGCCTGTTTTGGTACCAGTACCATGCTGTTTTTGTTACTATTGCTTTGAAGTACAGTTTGAACTCTGGTATCGCTATACCTCCAGATTCACACTTCCTGCTTAGAATTGCTTTTGCTATTCTGGGTCTTTTGTTATTCCATATGAATTTCATGATTGCTTTATCTATTTCTACAAGAAATGCCATTGGGATTTTGATTTGCATCGCATTAAACCTGTAGAGAACTTTGGGTAATATCGCCATTTTGATGATGTTAGTTCTGCCTATCCATGAACAGGGTATATTTTTTCATCTTCTAAGATCTTCTTCTATCTCTCTCTTTAGGGTTCTGTAGTTTTTATTGTATAAATCTTTCACCTCTTTTGTTAGGTTGATTCCCAAGTATTTTATTTTTTTGAGGATATTGTGAATGGAGTGGTTTTCCTCATTTTCATTTCAGAAGTTTTGTTGCTGATATACAGGAATGCCTTTGATTTTTGCATGTTGATTTTATATCCTGCCACTTTGCTGAATTCATTTATTAACTCTAGCAGTTTCTTTGTAGACCCTTTTGGGTCTGTTAATTATATTATCATGTCATCCACAAATAGCGATAATTTAAGTTCTTCTTTTTCTATTTTTATGCCTTTAATTTCTTTTGTCTGTCTAATTGCTCTGGCTAGTATTTCAAGAACTAAATTGTAAAGAAGTGGTGAGAGAGGGCATCCCTGTCTTGTTCCAGATTTCAGAGGGAATGCCTTCAGTTTTTCTCCATTTAGAATGATGCTAGCCTGAGGCTTAGCATATATAGCTTTTACAATGTTGAGGTAAGTTCCTGTTATCCCTAGTTTTTCTAGTGTTTTGAACATAAAGGGATGCTGTACTTTGTCAAATGCTTTTTCTGCATCTATGGAGATGATCATATGGTTCTTATCTTTAAGTCTATTGATGTGTTGAATAACATTTATTGATTTCCATATATTAAACCAGCCTTGCATCCCAGGGATGAATCCTACTTGATCATGGTGCACAATTTTTTTGATATGTTTTTGTATTCGATTCACCATGATTTTATTGAGAATTTTTGCATCTAAGTTCATTAGAGATATTGGTCTGTAGTTTTCTTTTTTTGAAGTGTCTTTGTCTGGTTTTGGGATCAGGGTTATGTTGGCCTCATAGAATGAATTTGGAAGAGCTCCTTCTTTTTCTATTTCTTGAAATAGCTTGAAAAGTATTGGTATTAATTCTTCTTTGAAGGTTTTATAAAACTCTGCTGTATACCCATCCGGTCCAGGGCTTTTCTTAGTTGGTAGTCTTTTGATGGCCTCTTCAATTTCTTCTTTTGTTATTGGTCTGTTTAAATTGTGTGTGTCTTCCTGACTCAATCTGGGCAGATCATATGACTTAAGAAATTTATCGATATCTTCACTATCTTCTATTTTATTGGAATATAGGGTTTCAAAATACGTTTTAATTATCTTCTGTATTTCTGTAGTGTCTGTTGTGATATTGCCTTTTTCATTCCATATGTTAGTAATTTGAGTTCTCTCTCTTCTTCTCTTCGTTAGCATGGCTAAGGGGTCTGTCGATCTTATTTATTTTTTCAAAGAACCAACTTTTAGTTTTATCAATTTTTTCAATGCTTTTTTTGTTTCAATTTCGTTGATTTCCGCTCTGATTTTAATTTTTTCTTGTCTTCTGCTATATTTGCTGTTGTTTTGCTCTTCCTTTTCTAAGGTTTTAAGATGTAGTGTGAGTTCATTTATTTGTTGTTTTTTTCTTTTTTTGAGGAATGAACTCCAGGAAATGAATTTCCCTCTTAAAACTGCTTTCATTGTGTCCCATAGATTCCGGTATGTTGTGTCTGTATTGTCGTTTATCTCTAGGAATTTTTTGATTTCCTTCTTTATATCTTCTGTAACCCATTGATCATTCAGTAACATATTGTTCATTTTCCAGGTGATGCAGGATTTTTCCTTCCTTCTTTTATCATTGATTTCCAGTTTCATTCCATTATGGTCAGATATGGTGCATGGTATTATCTCCACACCTTTATATTTACTGAGAGTCGTCCTATGGCATAATATATGGTCTATCTTTGAGTAGGATCCATGTGCTGCTGAGAAGAATGTGTATCCACTTGATGATGGTTGATATATTCTATATATGTTGGTTAAGTCTAGGTTATTGATTGTGTTATTGAGTTTTATAGTTTCTTTGTTCAGCTTTTGTCTAGAGGATCTGTCCAATGGCGAGAGCGGTGTGTTGAAGTCCCCCATAATTATTGTGTTGTGGTCTATTTGACTCTTGAACTTGAGGAGAGTTTGTTTTATGAACGTTGCAGCACCATTGTTTGGTGCATACAAATTGATAATTGATATGTCTTGATGGTGGATGGTTCCTTTTGACAGTATATAGTGTCCTTCTTTATCTCTTTTGATTACCTTAGGTTTGAAGTTGACTTTATTCGATATGAGTATGGCCACTCCTGCTTGCTTCCGAGGGCCATGTGAGTGGTATGATTTTTCCCAACCTTTCACCTTCAGTCTGTGTATGTCTTTTCCTATCATATGAGTCTCCTGAAGGCAGCATATTGTTGGATTTGTTTTTTTAATCCAGGTTACTAGCCTATGTCTCTTGATTGGTGAATTTAAGCCATTAACATTTAAGGTTACAATTGAAATGTGGTTTGTACTTCCAGTCATGTTTATTTATTTATTTATTTTAGATTGGGTAGTTTTCCCTCTTTGGTTATTTTTCTCCCCCTTTACTGAGATACCTCCCACTGTTAGTTTTGGGTGCTATTTTTCAATTCCTCTTCTTGTAATATTTTGCTCAAAATGCTTTGCAGTGCTGGTTTTCTGGCTGCGAATTCTTTTAGCTTTTGTTTATCGTGAAATATTTTAATTTCATTGTCAAATCTGAAGCTTAGTTTTGCTGGATACAGTATTCTTGGTTGGAATCCATTATTTTTCAGTGTTTGAAATACGTTGTTCCAGGATCTTCTTGCTTTCAAAGTCTGTGATAAAAAATCAGTCGTTAACCTAATTGGTTTACCCCTAAATGTAATCTGCCTCCTTTCTCTCATAGCTTTTAGTATTCTCTCCTTGTCCTGTATGTTAGCTATCTTCATAATTATGTGTCTTGGAGTTGGTCTATTATGGTTTTGGATGTTTGGGGTCCTGTAGGCTTTCAGGATTTGGCAATCCATTCCATCTTTCATCTCTGGGAAGTTTTCTAGTATTATTTCATTTAATAAGCTATCCATTCCTTTTGACTGAACCTGTGTGCCTTCTTCTATCCCAATGACTCTCAAGTTTGGTCTTTTGATGAGATCCTATATCTCTTGGATATTTTGCTCGTGAGATTTCAGCATCTTTTCTGTGTTGACTATATTCTTTTCAAGTTGATAAACTTTGTCTTCATTATCTGATGTTCTGACTTCTACTTGATCTAGTTTGTTTGTAATATTCTCATTAGCGCTTTTAATCTGATTTATAGTTTCTTGCATTTCTAGGATTACAGCTTGATTTTTTTTAACACCTCTATCTCCTGTTAAAGCTCATTCTTTGCGGATTGAATATGTGTGGTTAGTTTCTTTTCAAAATATACTTTCAATGCTTGGATTTGCTGTCTCATGTCTTCTCTAATATTCCGTTCCATCTGAGTTAGGTGTGCCTTGATTTCTTTCCCTGTCCATGTTTCTGATTCTTCTAGGTCCTCCTGTATATTTAGGTTGTCCTGCATTGTTTGTAACCCTTTTTTCCCTTGTTTTTTTCATATTGTTCACGTTGCTTTCCAGCTCTCTTTGACTGCTTTGTAACTGCTTTCTCCTATACATTTGTTTTGGCTTTGTATATCTCTGTTGTGTCACTTTTGTGGTGGGAGATTATGCCTAGAAATGTTGGACTTTGTTGTACTTTAAAGCTGATTCATTCAATTCATATAAGGCTTCTAGGTTCTGTATGCATATAGTGATTTGTTGTTTGTTCTTAGGACTATATGTTTAGGTTAGGTGCTCTGGTGGTTCGACGGTTAGTATGTCTTGGCTACTTTAGAAGATTGCTCCACTGAAGGTGGATACTACCAGGCAATTGGATCAGGGTGTTTGTAGTAGCTAGGTATTTAGGAGTCTTATAGACAGCCTCGAGACATTCGCCTATTTGCATTTAGACAATTACACAAAATGGAAGATGTAATGCTTGGGATGAAAGTTGGGGAGTAGGGGAATGAAGGTGCTGTTAAAAAGAAAAAAGGATAGAGAGAGAGATAGATTAGAGGGGAATGAAAAGAACAATAAAACTTGAAATGGGATAGAAAGAGAGAAGGAGAAGGGGAGAAAGGAACAGAGAGAGAAGAAGGAGAGAAAAAAAATATCGACAACAGCAACAACAAAAAATTAAAGTCTTAGAGATCCACCTTCTTCTCTTCCAGTAGGCGGAGCTGTGCCCTCCAAGCGGAGCTTCTGCTCTCTACCTGCCGAGAGCTAGCTCTGTAAGGCATCTACTGGGAGTCTCTCAGACTTGTCAGTCCAGAGCCATTTCACTTCTCCAGCCCTTAACCCCCTTCCTCCTGTCAGCCTGCCAGCCAGGTCCTGTTCCCCAGAAGTGATTCCCCAGAGATCTAGTTACACTTGCAGCCCCACCGCATGTCCCTTTTAAGCCCCAGTGCTGTGGTAAACTGGTGGTTAAGACCTTAGGAGTCACCGCTGGTGATATGGGGGGCTGGGGGTCGGGGATCCCCTCTGCTTCCCTACGGACACGACCCCTGAGAAGTCAATGGAGTTTCCTGGCTGCTTGTATCAGAATGGGGAGTCACGCACCTGTTAAAGTGGATTCTGCTGGGAAGGAATTCCGCTGGCCGAACACTGATGACGTCACCTCTGCTATGGCGGGCCCCAGGCTCCTTGCCAGAGTGTCCAAAGGGAGGGGTGGGACTGGTCCGGCCCAGTTGGCCTCAGCTCCTGGCTCGTGAAGGCTTGGCTAAAGACTTCTTCCTGCCAAGCTGCGTCTCCGAGTCTAGCAGGATCCAGTCACTTTGGCTGCGGGTGGGTGGAAGGATCTGCAGCTGCACCCGCGGCACGTGGACTGTGGCTGGTGGATCTGGAACTCCGCGTCTCGTGGTAGGGTTTTGCTCGACCAGGTCACACAGATGCTTCAAAAAAATCCTAGTAGCTCCCGACTGGTCTCTCTTCAGTGTAATTTTGCTAGGAGATTCTCAGTTGGTAGAATGCAAGCGTTATCCTTGCGACTTTATGACCCCATCACTGGGGGTGTATTGAAAGTGCAGCCTCTCTGCCCGCCGCCATGTTGGATCTCTCCTCTTGAAATATTAGTCTAGGAAGTTTATCTTTCACTCACCTTTGCATTTTACATCTGAAGGTAAACTATTAAGCTTTCTTCCCTTCGTGTTCTCCTATATGTAATCTGGTCTATTAGACTTTTAGTTAAGTATTTTTGAAGTTTTGTGATTCACATAGTTATATTGTGACAAAACTGTTTCTACATGGAAACATGAGCAAGTTTCACAATTTTTGAAAGATTATAACTGAAACCTTAAGTGTCCAGTGTTGCTATAACTACACTCTGGGCACATTCTGACACCTGACAGATTCACTGATTTTTATTTTAATTTTTAAATATTATCCTTACATGGTATCTAGAGACAAAATGTTCTATATAGTTTTTCCTCTCTACATTGTCATACTTGTGATGATGGGAAGTATAACCTGCAAAGTGGTTAAAAATATTCTGATGATCAGTGTTGGGGCCTGTGAATGACAGATGAATGGGCAGTCTCATGTATATTCATAATGCATAATTCTTTTTGAATTATCCATTATAAATATACATGAAGGTGAAATTCACTATGATATTTTCATATGGATTCACAAAAAAAAAAATTGATCAGATTCATTTCACTATTCCACACTGAGTGCTGTCCCCAACTCCCTGGCTTGGGTTGGGTTAGGGTTAGGGTTAGGTTAGGGTTAGAGTTGCATTGTATAACAGGAGCCCTTTAGTACAACCAGGTGATTTCCTTCATACTAAGACTTCATTTGATCGAGTCAAATATTAGTCCAAAAATGATGAGCTATATTTTTAAGAGCTAATAAGAAAAACAATGTCCAGCTATTTTGAACCCATTTGAAGATATTTCTATAATATTTGACAATTTTTTAAATCAGAGGTATGATTACAATAATGAAATATCTGCTTGAAAATGAACAAATAAAAGATACCATCTTGCTTTCATTGCAGCTTGGTTTAGAGCTTCCATGGTTTTATTTATTTATTTTTTTTGGTTGTTTGTTTCTTTGTACCAGGGATTGTACTCAGGGACACATGACCACTGAGCCACATCCCCAAACCTATTCATGTTTTATTTAGAGACAGGGTCTCAGTGAGTTGCTTAGGCGTCATGGTTGCTGAAGCTAGCTTTGAGCTCAAGACTGTGCTGTCTCAGCCTCTTAAACCACTGTGATTACAGGCATGTGCCCTCACACCCTGCTTCAATGGTGTGTTGATGAACTTCTTAACACATAGTAAGGCCATGCATATCTATGTTAAATGTGGCCTCAACCTTATTCTTTTATTTGGCATTTTGACCTAAAAAAATCACAGGAGAACAAATCTAAGCTTTATAAAACAATTCTGAAGTTAAATAGTTATGACAGAAAGAAATAATTTTAACATATAAATTACAATTTAATTTAATAGCTGATATACGTTTCTTTTCAGTTTCTTAGCTTACATGAATATCTTTCTGAAAAAAATGAGAGAATCAGGTTTGAAGTGCTTCAGAATCATGAAATTGGATGACTATTTACAAAAAGAGAATGAAAGTTAGTTATTATGCAGGATGCAAGTATAAGTTGTTCTTATTAGTTCTTACCAGAAAAAAATGAGATAATTTACCATTTACAAAACAATGATAAATCGTGTATGAATGTGGACACAATGCAAAGGGGATTTGGGAGGCAACTCTTTTTCCAATGTATTTCTGGGAGAAAGTGATGTTTCTTTTTTACTTATGCATAAGCTAGTTTATTTAAAACTTAATGTAATAGTTCTACATTTCCTTGTGGAACATTAGTTTGCCATATCATGCTAGCCTGAATAGAAGAGTGTTTTTTAAACTCTTTCATCACATTTCAAAGATATGTCTCCGTAATCACTGCAAAATGCCTTCAAAGGTGAAGGGAGAAGGAGAGGAAAAAACTACTAGAGAGGAAGAGTGATCAAATTATTTTATGTGCATCTGTGAATATGTCATAATCAATAACTCTATTATATATAGTTAAATGCACCAGTAAAAATTTTTGTTTAAAATAATTTTCTTTAAAAATAGAACATAAAGACAGGAATGGGAATTCTGTCAGTCAAAATCATTCGTTTTCACATCAAATGTGTAAAGGCATTAGACACCACCTTATTGTTATCACTACAACATACTTACTATGTTCAGTAATATATTTTAGACCCTATTTGGGGAATTAGTAAGAGAAGAGTTTTATACAAAGAACACTCTACATGGTGATATTTATATAAGAGTTGGAAGTATTTACCACATAACTCATCAAGTGAACATCTATAATGAGCCAAATGTTTTAAAACTGCTGGTCATAACTTCTGAAATCAATTACAATTAAGGAGCTATGTATTTTTTCCAATTCTGAATATCAACAAATTAAAGACCTTAAGTGTGAAACTGCTTTTTGTCCCCCTTCTGCCCCACTATGAAACTGTCAGCCTATACACTGACATTCTTTTGTGGGAAAAAATGGCATCACCCATTTTCTGTGGTTTATGGCCAAAATCCCAGACTGACTTAGTAACAGTCACACATTTAAAATACCCTGTCATGACTCTATCATTAGTTTACATTTGCCTCAAGAAAAGTATGAAATTTCTTAGCCAAAAATTAAAATATCCAAACAACTGGATTTTTGTCAGGTTACTCAGGCTATCTCATCTCACTTGCTTTATTGGCACTTTGCTCTAGATTCTAGTGACACTGGACCACTGTGATTCCACAAGTGTTCTTTCTCATCTCGGTGTCTGCATGCACCTCTTCCTTTTCTCTCACAATTTCTCCTTTTACTTCAGGTGTTAACTCATGTATCACTTCCATTGAAGGACCTCAAACAAACACTGACACAAATTTGGGACAGAAGTCCCTTCTAAGTGTTCCAGTAGTATCCTGTTTTATCCTTGTCCTAATGCCAATGACTCTGTATGGAAATTGCCTGATTGTCTGCTTTTGAAGCTATTGTATATGACTGTTGAGAGGTGTCCATTATCATCTCCATGTTGTCATCCCAGTTCTTGCCAGAATACCCTAGCATATGGTTGTCAAATTTATGCATAAGGGGTGGAAAACCCAAAGCTCTGATACTCAGTCATAATGACAACTGTGTATGAAAATATGGGCGTACTGCATTCCATAGTGATTTTGTATTGTGGAAATATCTTTTTTTCTTCTTATAAACAATGAAAAGTTCTAAACTTCTTCACTGATTTATACTTATAAAATGTTTGAGAAAAAATATAATTCTTTTTCTCTTGTTGCAGAATTTGAATCCTGACCATGGGAGCTTCTGCCTTAAGAATAACTAATAAGACAAGACAAGATTTACTTTTGGAAACAACATAAGGATATACAGAGATTTTAAGAAAAAAAATATGAAAGCTAATATTGTGTTTTTCAGACTGTTAATATAATATTTAAATTATTAATGAAATGTATGATGTAAATACTTTATTGAAATGGATGTGTGTACCATATATATAATGAAATTATCAAAATATGAAAATTATTTAAATCTGTAAGAAAATTTAAAGTGCAAGTGCAAACCAGTTTTTATTAGATGTGTTTTCAGACTATCTGAATGTTAGCATTTAAGCTCAATTCAGCAACCAAGTCAACGCTAATTTGGTAGATCTAAATATCACATTAATGATGGATTATTTATATTATATCACTGAATATGGGTCCAGAAAATTAGGCAACATTATTTTTACATGCTGGTTACTATATTCACTAATGGATTAATGTATTGCAATTATTATACTGCCATCTTTAAATTTATATTTCAGGCACTGACAATAATTTTTCTAATAAGAATATTTGCTTAGTGTTTTATCTTTATTTTTTTCCTTTTCTCTTTGTTTATACAATCTTGGGAAATAATAGTAAATTTACAGGTTCTAATAAAAAGTAGTTTTGTCTGCTGAAGCATTTTAAATTGAATTGCTTACATATGCTATCATTTATGATATTTTTAGTATTTTGTACAAGTCAGAACATGCTAGATAACTACAATTCAACATTCATTTATTATGAGTATATTTTTCAAATATTCACAGGTAACTGCATAGTTGTTAATTGTATCAGTTTCATTATGAAGGTTATATTGTTATCTAGCATGTTCTGACTTGTAGGAAATACTAAACCTATCATGAAAGATGGCATATGTTAACAATTCATTTTAAAATGCTTCAGTGGGAAAAAGTACTTTGTATTAGAACCTGCAACTTCACTAGTATTTTCCAAGATTGTATAAAGAAAAAAAGCAAAGCAAAACAAAACAAAACAAAACAAAACACATTAAGCAAATGCTGTTTCTCAAATCAACACTTATACATTCTATCATAATGCCTTGGACCACTTAATCCTCAGATTATTTTCATGTTTTTCTAGTAGCCTAATATTGTTCTTTATAAAAAAAAATTCCTTCAAAGACATGAAATGAACTTAATTGTTTTATTTTATAGATGCCTTCTGAATTAAATATTCCTCAGTCTTTTCTTAACCTTCATGATCTTGAATTTTTCAGGGGGAAAGCTTTTAGAACGTGCTTAAAATGGATTCTCTGGTTTCCTTATGCTTGGAGCTAGATTACATGTTTTTGCAAGAGTACCACAGAAATCAATTCTATGATCTTCACTTTGAATCACATCATGTGACCTATAATATCCTCATTACTGCTGATGTTAATATTGGTCATTAATGTGGTATTTGCAGGATTTTACTTTGTAATTATTATTTGTGTGAAGATAGTTTGAGACTATAAATATTAATATAAATATAAATGTGTATCATTCACCACTAAATTTGTTCATTTATTATACCTATACAGATTCATGGTTTATTTTATTGTGTTTGCTGTTACTTGTTAATATTTTAAAAATTTATTTTTCTTTCAGAAATGTTATATTTTGATAATCTCAGATTTATAGAAGATTTAAGACAGCAGTGAAAGGAATTCATAACAAACATTCCCCAAATGTTATTCTTCATTTCTAGATAAGTCTATGTACATAACAGTTTTTATCTCTGAACCATTTGCAAGATGCACACAATGTCTTTTTATTTGTAATTTAAAAAATCTCACATTATCTAAAAATGAGAAATTATCTCTGTAACTATGGTGCAATGATCAAAATAAGTAAACTATATTGTAAATATCTACTCTACAAATCTTATTCAAAATTTGACAGTTATTTTAACAATTGTCTTTGAACCAAAATAAATCCAATTTTGGGAAATTTTTATCAGTTATTCACTGTGTCCAGTGGTCTTGTTTCTTCTGTTTTTTTTTTTTTTTTTTTTAATCTGGGATGGTTCCTGAGCATTTCTGGGCTATTCATGATATCTTTGATTTTGATTTTTGAATGGTGTATTTCAGTAGTAGTTCTATAGATTTTTCTTCAGTTTATAATTAGATTTTAATTTTCATAACCAGTGGATAAATGCTCAAATATTTGACTCTCAAACTAACCTGAATGCTGCTGGTAGATTGCACATAGAGATCCCTGTTCCACCAATATGTCAATATATTTGGTGATATTAAAATTAATACCAATGGAATTTGCAAATATTTCTTTAGAGAAGCACATCATGAAGACTTTAGGCTTTGTGGACCAGAAGTTCTCTGTGGTCATAGCCTAAAATCTGCAATATATAATAATTGAATGCCTGATGGCATTCCAATAAAACTATATTTTCAGGGTAAGGGGGTGAGGCTCAGTGGTAGAGTACATGTATAGCACATATGAAGCCTGAGGACAAATCTCAGCGTGGCAAAAGAAAACAACAACAGAAACACTTTATTTGCCAAAACAAGCTACATTCTGGATTTAGTCTTGATTTGTTGATCCAATGTTCCTCTAATGCTGTGAAACTTGAGTGGTGACCTGCATGTATGTTTTTTCTTTTGTATGCACAACACACTTCATATGCACCACATCATTCTTCTACAGACTTTCTGTACAATTCAGTTTATGAAATAAGAATAATTTCTGAATTTTCCCTCAGGTTTTGTTATTGAATTCACCATTTCAGTATTAATAAGTACTTTGCATATCTGCCCTTGAAACTTATTCTGTTATCTTTTAAAAAATATTATTATTAATTGTTGATAAACCTTTATTTATTTATTTATTTATTTATTTATTTATGGTGCTGAGTATCACAAATAGTGCCTCATCCATGCTATAAAAATTCTCTAACACTGAAAAACAACCCCAGCCCTGTGTTATCATTAAGAATGAGAAAATTAATACTCAGTTTATCTAATAAATCAGGAAGAAATTTTCATGGTGACTGTAGATTAAATTTTTATGAATTCATTACTTAATATTTTTTAGCATTGTTGGTGTTACATATGTAATTTTTAAAATATTCAAAGTTTTACATATGATCATTATGTAAAGATTGAAAAATACAATTAAAGAAGAACAAAGATTATTCTCCATTATTCCACTTAGATACAATGTCTTTCAAAAGGAGGGTCTGCAAACACTAAATTAAAATCAGTTTTTAATTTTTTTATTTTATTGATTGATTGATTGATTGATGATATTCTGATCTAATCCAGAAGATGCTCTACCCTAAGCCATATCCCAAGTCTTCCATTCATTTGTGAATCTCACTTTTGTGTTTTTCTCTTCCTGCATAACTCCAAGAATTACTTTTTCCAAAGTTACCATTGAATTTTACTTTTAACATATCTACACTTAATTTCATGCACTTAATTTTACAATTACTCATTTATCAATGCAACATTTCCACTTCTAATAACAAGATCTCCCAAGTGGATGAAGGGAGTTTAGACTCCACAAAAACAGCTATACAAATGATTTCTCTTTCCCACAACCACACATAAATGTATATAAACAGCCTCAATACCCAGCCAAATAGTTGTAGTAAAACTAATAAGAACTGGAGATAGAGGGCAAAACCAAGAACAGCCTCACTAAATGGTAAAGAAAAGCAGATCAGCTTTTCCCCCAAGTTGACACACCAGTATGATCAGGAGAAACTGCCCAGTTCTCAGTTTTCCCCTTTTGGCATCAGAGAAAGGAGAACATAGTTCCAATATTCTGGATTTTTAGGGAACTGTTTTCTGTCTACTGTGACACAGAACTGGTGGCATATTTTGATAATTAGTCACATTGAGAAACAGGAAAAACCATTGAACATCAAAGAACCTACAGTGCAGAAACCAGGTGGAAGAAAAGTTTATGTACTTTTGATAGAATTCCACAGCTTTCTTCCTAGAAAGCTAAGTGTCTGGAGAGAGTGTGTCCACAGCAAGGGTGACAAAGCCCTTAAATACTTAACTGGACTTGCTGGTGAAGATCTTCCCCTGTGTGCAGCCACCAGGAGAGAGAAGTTTGAAACTAAAATTCTCAACCAAAGGCAAACTAGTTCAAGGAGCACCCCAAGAAAAGCCATAACACAGAGCCATGCTATCCTGTAAAATCTGTGGGGCCTAGAAAATGAGGTTTCTTAGTGTTTCTGTTAAGAAACAAGATGTCAAAAACTACAGTTTTAAAAGTATTAAGAAATACTAAACAATGAAAAATAAATGACAATAAATTAAATATTAGGGATAAATCTATCAAATATATAACTGAAAATACAAATGATTATTAAATTTGTGGCTCTCAATCTCCCTGACCCCCAGTACTGGGGATAGAACCCAGGGGTACTCCACCACTGAGCTGTACACACCATCCTTTTTAAATGACCACTTTTAATTTTGAGACACGAAGTGCCCCGGCTGGCTTCCAATTGAGGATGCTCTGCTTCCTTCCACCTCTACCATGCTGGGATTAAGGGCATGAGGCACTGTGCTAAGCTTCTCAACCTTAAATAAAGGGAAAAACTAAGGCAAGTGAAACTTTAATACTAGTATTGAGAAAGAATAATAACCACAGTCCAGTAAAGAGAATTTAACAAAAAGTTCAGGAGATTGACATGTACATTTTTCCAAATGATTTTACTTGGGAGGCTGAATCAGAGCACAAATTCAGGGCCAGTTGCAACAATTTAGCAAGGCCCTAAGCAACAATGAGACTCTGTGTCAGATTAGTATATGAAAAAGTTTGGGATGGAGCTTGGTGAAAGACTACCACTGAGTTCAATCTCCTATACTAATGAATAAATTAATCAAAATCACAAAAGAATATGGCAGGTAATTTATAGCATTTCACTTGAGAATCAAGAAGGAGGACTATTTTTAAAATAAATTTCAAACAAATAAAAATAACTCAGTAAGTAACAAATATAAATGGATAAATTATATCAGAAAGTGGACTATAAGCTACCATTAGGTGGGCAAGCAGATAGTATAGGTTAATAACTGAGTTCTAGGTAAATTTAAGGATCAGATCATTAGATTCTAAGGTGCTTCAATATGTTCTGTACTGCAGAATTTTATCATGGAAGTCTTGGTGTTTTATTTTATTAATATCAAAAAACATGAATATAAACTCAATGGCATAAAAGTTGTACAAATGAATGGAAGTGGAAAAATCTAATTAGAACATCTGTAAAGAGAATCTATAAAACAAGAAAAATACATTCTAGATATAGTAATCCATAAGTTAAAGAGATTATTCTCATGTCTAATCAACAATTTAATGAGGAGTACAGATAAAGGTGCATCTTGGTGAGTACTTCTAATTAAAACAGCACTGAAAGTGAAAAAGAAATGAGCACCACTTCTGCAAATCAGGAGACAGCACCATTTTTAGATGGCAAAACACTTAATTTTTTCAATTAAAATCTTGAACCTGAGGCATGCCAGCTAATGCTGTTTATATACTTAAATAGAAAATAGAAACATTTAAGCAAAGAAAGGAGATAAATGACATATACACAAGAAAGTTTATAAGTTCTTTATTATTAATCTTATAATTTTTCACTTAGAAAACCTGATATATTGTAAAAAAATCCTCAATATCTTAAAATCACAATGAGATATGAATAAGAGATAAATTTGGAAAATAATAATTTTTTTATGTTAGGAATTGGGATGCAATAAATTTCTGTTGCTATTGTCTGAAATCTGTAATGGACAATAAATAAATGGGAGTGGACTCATTCCAAATCTGTTTATTACTAGAATAGTGGCAGGGTGATTGCCTACTATGAGTGTGCATGAAAGTTCCTGAGGTTGATGCCTAGCAGCTATAAAATAAAACAAAAGAGTCAAAAAGGTGCCTTTATTTACACATATGACTATGCTGTGGATTGGTCTACAGGCATTAATTTGATGATCTTCATGCAATATCCAATTTTCTGCTAATGTAGCAAATCACTTTAAAGGTACTTTATGTACCTCTCTTGCTCCTTTGTAAGCATATCTCAACTTGTGTCACACAACATTTTTCAAGTGACTATGTAAAATTTTCAAAAATTCAGATTTCTAAATGATATTACTTAAAAATTTTCTCCTCTTTTATTTCTGTTTTTGAATTCAATTAATCCATGTGACCAATTTGTATATTTGAATAGTACAAAATATCCTGAAATAAGCTAATTTGTGTCTACAAAGAAATATTGTCTTTCAAATATTTATTCTTCATGGAGCTTTTATGTGCACATATGAACAAAATTTTAAAATTAGCTTTTATAATATATTACTAAGAAATATTCAAGGGCTGGGGATGTGGCTCAAGCAGTAGCCCGCTTGCCTGGCATGCATGCATGCCGGGTTCGATCCTCAGTACCACATACAAATAAAGATGTGGTGTCCGCCAAAAATTAAAAAAATAAATATTAAAATTCTCTCTCTCTCTCTTTCTCTCTCTCTCTCTCTCTCTCACTCTCTCTTTAAAAAAAAGAAATATTCAAGGGGTCTTTTAGTTAATTTATATCTTTTTGAATTTATTATTAACTATCTTGGTCTAATGTGGTTTCTGGGCCACATGCATGTAATGTTAAAAAAAATAGTGACTGGCTATAATGGTGCAGGCCTGAAATCCCAGTAATGGGAAAGTTAATCAGGAGGATCACAAAATCAAAGCCAGCCTCAGCAACTCATTAAGAACATCAGAAACTTAGACCCTGTTTCAAAATAAGAATAAATAAATAGGCTGCAGGGTACAGCTCAGAAGTAATGCAATCTTGGGTTCAGTCCCTAGTAGCACCCAGAAAAAAAAATGCTATATATACACTACACTATCATCCTGTTATAATTGAAACATACAATCAAACAAGAACAAAATGAAATCTGTCCCCATTATGACATTTTGCTATGCCTTTGAAAGAAAGCCTTGTTGTCAATCTTTAGCAGTGAAAACAAATATAATATGTCTCATCAATATTTTATATATATATATATAATTTATATATAAAGTATTTTAAATATTTTATATATAAATTATATATATATATATATATATAATATTGATGAGCCATTATATATATATATATATATATATATATATATATATATATATTTTCAATGCTAAATATATTTATTGCAAATAATGTAGAGGTAAGTATGGCCAAAAAAATGCTGAAGAGACTATAAAAATGGGTACATTATATTCAATGGACACTAAAATAATGTATATTTTATTAGCTAGTTAATATAGGGGTGTCTTAAGTCAGCAGGAAATCACTCAATAAAAGAGAGAAAAAAACAAAAAGAAATATTTCTGAGCATTCCCTGAGTATTAAAACATAAAAGAATAAATGTGACATGGTATTATTTTATTTATATATTTATCTACTTATTTATTTCTTACATACATGACAATAGTGGAATTCATTACATTCATATTTATCCATTCACAGAACAATTTTTCATAACTCTGTATATAAAGTATGTTTATGCCAAATTATGCCATTATACATGAGCTCTCTTTTTTGCATTACAATTTTTAATACATCTTTATAACACAAATTGTCATATCTCTGTTTATATATAAGATATGTTGACACCAAATTCACATCTTCATACATGTATGATGTCTGTCTCCTTCCAACATCCATGTTATTCCCCTTCTTGGCAGCTGGAATAAGAACCTTAATACTAATATTTGAGAATACAGAGGTTTCTTAGGCCTGAAAAGGAAAAGAAGGCAAGGTGAGGCTTCCTTTTGACAGCCCAGTGAAGTGAAAGCAAAGCAGCATGGGGCAAGGGGAGCTCAGCTTCCCCTCTACAGTCAAGTCTTTAAAAGAAAAAACAGCAAAAAAAGTAAAGGCTTGACTTCCTCTTCATAGCAAAGCTAAGGGCAAGGACAGGAACAATGAGACAAATTTAGCTTCCCAATGACAGCCATCTCAAGGCAATGCATGGCAAAATGCAGAAAGGCCAGGCTTGTTTCCCCCTCAGTAGCCAAGCCATAGCAATGCAAGAGAAGAAAGGTAAGGTGAGGAAGAAAAGCAAACAAGGGTTTGCTTTCCTGATATAGAAGGCAAGGTCAGGCCAGGCAAAGCCTGGCTTCCCTCATGACCAAGCCATGAAAGTTTGGGCCAGATCAGGGAAGATTTGGCTTTTCTTAGATAGCTCAATCACAGCAAGGGATATCAAAGGAAAAAGAAATAATAAGGCAAGGCAAAACTGGTTTTCCCCTTCATAGCTAATCCATGGTCGGTCAATGAAGCAAGCCATCAATTCAAGTTAGGGCAAGCTTTGGCTTCCCCTGATGCACAAGCCATGACAAGGCTGGAAGGACAAGTCAAGGTCATGCTAGGCAAGGCCAAGCAAGTCTTAACTTCACAGCAGCCATGCCACGAAGAGGCAAGGCAAGGCCAGATAAGGCAAGACCAGGCAAGAGTTAGTTTTCCTCCAATAATCAAATCTTGGCAAGAAAGTCAAGGGAAGACCAGACAATACAAGTATCAATTTAAAAAAAAAACACCAAAACAACAACAACAACAACAAAACACACCAGACTGTGTCTCACAACTGATTCCTCAGCTGGGTCTGTCAGTGAGATCACCTAATATGGCTCATCAATATGGTCTCAGCTACCTTCAGCATGTAGTATTTGGGTAGCCAGACTTTTCTATGATGGCTTGGGTTAGCTCAGGATATAAGGCAGAGATGTGTCTATTGTGTCATTTGATTTATTCTTGGAAGTCACAAAGCTTCTTTAACACTGATGCAATTGGTTATGGTCCTGCCCATATTCAATACAGAAAACACACTACCTAATTCTTAGTGGGCAGGTAAGAAGTGGTCAAACGGACTGCTCACTTTGCCAAAAGTTGTTAAAACATCAAAAAGCCCTGTGACTCCACTCTTCATTACATTTTGATGTCTTAAACTATCACTGTAATGTGTAAGTCCCTGTGTATTCTAAAAGAACCAAGTTATGCATGATCCACTAATGGTCTTAAAATATCTTGGAATAAGATGCAAAATTTGTACTTTATGTATCTGCCAGAATACTTAGTTGCAGGACTTAAACATTTATTGAAGGGCATTAGGTAGCTTACAGATTTTATAAAGGGGTCTGAGAATCTGGGTTGGAATCTTTACGGTTGGGAGAAACCATAAAGTTATACTGCATATTGCTTAGGGAAGTTCCTGATGCCACTGATACTGAGCAGACATTGCCTCTCACCCAGCACAATGATCCAGAACCTCTGGCTATTGCCATCTCTGAAATCTCATGTTCCATGCCTTTATTCTAGCCAAGGTGGATCTGTGCAGAACCTACTTCTGAATATTATTTGCATCCCAAGAAGTGTCTTATGCATATGTACTCAAATGGCTGATGTTAGCCCTTTTTCTTTGTGTGAGATGCAGCTATGGGAAGAGAAACTGTGTCCCATCGTCCCAGATGTGGAACATGTATGAAAACCTAAATACAGTATATGACATACAATTATGTGATATGTAATGGTTATAAGACTATAAGTGCATTAAAATAAATATGATATTGATTATCAGCAACATGATAATATATAAGCTCTCAATGATAAGTTCAAACCTATTTTAATGCACCTGTATCAATTTCATTGAAATAGTCATAGAATTGAGTTCCTGGGAATTTAATGGGTTAAGTCTGAAAATCTACTCCAGGTCTGGAAGGGATGCATAAGGTACAGAGTGGTAGGGCATTCATTTAAAAGTCCTTACAGAGAGGTAGAAGGCCAAGAGAGGTCAAGAGTAAGTATTCCAGCATATAGTAAAGGCCTTTGCACTGAAATTATGCAGAATATGTGTATAGTGATGTTCAAGATAGGAGGTTAGTATAGGTTTTTTTCATTCACTAGTGTACTTTTTGCCCTTTACAAATCATATTTTCCTTTTGACTATTTGAAGGTAGTGTGTGCCATGACCAATATACATGCATTACTGATTTTGTTACAAGAAACAATTCCAGGTACTCAAGAGACACTGGCATAAAGGTTCAGATAAACAGGCCTTAGTTCTAAGTAAGACTTTATAGATTTTTCACTTCAGTTTTTGTTGCAGGACCTGACCTTGGAACTGTATGGAGGAATGCTTATCTTGCTCATTGTTCAGCAGGGAAGTTCTAACATAGAATACCATGTTTGAGGACAAATTTCTGTCAGAACACTGTCAAGTGCAACTTCCTTGTTCCTTTGACAAGGAGTTATTGCCCTGTTGGTGCAAGGTCAGCCTACATGTCAGTTTCTAGACTCTTGATGTCTGGACATCCATAAGATGGTCTGTTGTGAATCACCTCTGGCATATCATGAGTGTTATATGTAAATTGGCAAATACTCACTCTTAAAGCTATTTTTGCTGTGAAATAAAGCATACGCTGTTCTCTGAAACAATCTCTGGAGGGGTTTCTCCATGCCCTCAAGCTCCCACAGTAGATGTTGGAAGGGCAGGCCCTTCAGCATTCTGGTGCTCAAACATTGGATAATCAGGTGATTTTGCTTGGGGGATTCCTGGTCATAAGGAAACGCAAAGCTCAAAACATAAGCGGTCAGGGCAATGGGTAATTTACCTGGTTAACACAAACATGCTCATCTACTAATTACACAACAGCTTTTAAATGACCAGGGTATAAAAGTAAACTATGAGGAATTAGAGACTTTTTGGCAAAAATTTTTAGCTACAAACCCATGGTTTCCTTTGGAAGGAATATTCAATACCAAAGTCTGGCAACCATCTGTCTCTGAAAAATGCTCCTCAGCAGGAGTTGCAAACACATAAACAAGCCTCAAACTTCTTTTATGGTTTTTTGCTAGCTGTTAGTGGCTCACTCCAGGTGGAGAAGAGTTTGCAGCAGTGGCAATAAAAATAAATGAAAAATGACATAATAAATAATAAATAAATAATAAATAATAAATAAATAATAAATAAATAAAAAATGACAAAATCATGGATTTTGCAGGGAAATGGATGGCATTAGAGCAGATAATGCTAAGTGAAGCTAGCCAATCCTTAAAAAACAAATGCCAAATGTCTCCTTTGATATAAAGAGAGCAACCAAGATCAGAACAGGGAAGAAGAGCATGAGGAAAAGATTAACATTTAACAGAGACGATGGGGGTGGGAGAGAGGGAGAGAGAAGGGAAACTGTATGGAAATGGAAGGAGACCCTCAGTGTTACATAAAACTACATATAAGAGTTTGTGAGGGGAAAGGGAAAAAAAAAGGGAGAGAATTAAACCACAGCAGATGGGATAGAGAGGGAAGAGGAGAGGGAAGGGGAGGGGGGATAGTAGGGGATAGGAAAGGTAGCAGAATACAACAGTCATTAATATGGTATTATGTAAAAATGTGGATGTGTAACCGATGTGATTCTGCAACTTGTATTTGGGGTAAAAATGGGAGCTGATAACCCATTTGAATCAAATGTATGGAAGATGATATGCCATGAGCTTTGTAATGTTTTGAACAACCAATAAAAAAAAATATTAAAAAAAACCTAAATAAATAAATAAATAAATAAATAAATAAATAAATAAATTATTTGTACTGGCAAAAAATAAAAAATAAAAAAGAAGTTAAAACAAAAATAAATAAATAAATAAATAAAATAAAATAAAACACAACTGAACAAATGACCATACAAAACAAATCCTTGGACAACGACAGAGTAAAGTAGAAAACTATATCAGAATAGTACACAAAAATTCCCAAAATATTGAAGATCAAACCATAGACTTCAAAATAACACATAAGCCAAAGTCTCAAGAGAAATTAGAAAGCATTTTGAAAATTAAAACTTTTGGTCAAAATTTGAGGGATGTAGAAAAAACAGTACTTAGAAGTAAGAGTTTAGCACTGGAAAAATATAACACTAATAATTTAAGCATCCACCTTAAGAAAATAGAGAAAGAGCCTAAATAAAGCAGAAAAAAAAGAAACAAAAATTAGAACATGAAGCAATGAAAATTTTAAAGGGAAAGCAATATCAAAAGGTCAACAAAATTAAAAGTTCATTTTTTTAATAGACCAATAAAGTTGATAAAACCCAAGCCAAGGTAACTGAAAGAGAAGGGAAAACAGCAAAGAGAGAAGAAAAAAAAAGGTAAAGGAGAAGGAAAGATAAGAGGAGAGGAAACAGACATAAAATATTTTAAAACTACTAATGTCAGAAATAAAAGAAGTTCACCACCACTGATGTCATGGACATTTAAAATTTATCAAAAATATTATAAAATTTATGTATGCTTATGAATTTTAAAATGCAATGATTGCTTGAAAGATACAAAATACCAAAATGCAGTGTCTTCATATATTCATGAAGCTATGTGACAGAAAAACACAAACTGGGTGGATTGATGTTATTTTGAATTGACCAGAAATTTATTTCTCATTTTACTGGAGGATGAGTGGGTTCAAAATCAATGCAAGCCATCAACAGTTTCAGTGTCTGATGAGGATCCACTTCCTGCAATATGGATGAATTTGTTCTCACATGGCAGAAGGGGTGAGGATCCCTGTGGCTTCTCTTATCAATGCACTAATCCCACTCATAAGATTCCACCCTCAGAAATTAACTGTCTTTCAAAGTCCATACCTCTTATATCATCACATAGGAGACAATGTTTCAACTAATATATTTTAAAGGGATACTAACTCAGTCTACAGCATTCACAAAAGCAGAAATAGATAATGTTAAGTAGGTTTGGTTTATATCTAAAAAAAAAAAGGGTGAATAATCAACAGCCTTCCAATGAAAAAAACACCAGGTGCAGATAATTTCACTGTTAAATTATACAAAAAATTTAAGGAAGGAATGATGACAATGACTTATAATCTCTTCCAGAAAATGGAAGAACATAGGACATTTCCCAAATTATTCCATGGGGCTAAATACCAAAACAAGATAAAGGCAAAAATAGAAAAAATACATGCTGATCAATATCTTTCAAGAACATAAGATTTTTTTTTTAATCCTCAAAAAAAGTATTGGCAAACAGATTCTAGCAATACATAATAACAATTCTACACCAAGACCAAGTGATATTTACTCCAGGTGTGCAAGACTAGCTTAACATTCAAAATATAGTTAAAGTAATTAACTCATCAATCAAACTAAAGAAGAAAAATCATTTGATCATATAAAAAGGTCCAGAAAATGCATCTGACAGACTTCAATGCTCATTCATGACTAAACTTTCAGGAAACTAGGAATACAATGGAAATTCCTCAATTCGATTTAAAAATCTATCAAAATAAAAAAAAATAAGAAACCCAACAGCAATGTAATACATAATGTGAACAACTGAATGATTGCTCCTAAGATCAGGAGGATGGCATGAATACCCCATTTTACTGTTCCTGGATTCTTAGCTAATGCAGTAAAACAACAAAAATTTAAAAAAAAATAAAATGTATACAAATTTGGAATAAAGAAATTAAATGCTTTTATTCACAGATGACTTGATTTTTTATGTAGAAAATCTCAAAGATTCAACGAGAAAAACTTTTATAATTAAGAAATGGTTATACAATGTTCCATGATATAAAGTTACTATACAAAGTCAACTACTTTCCTATATACCTTCAATGAACAATGGGAATTTGAAATTAAAAACACAATACTATTTGCATTAGTATCAAGAAAATGAATACTTTGATATAATCTGGTAAAATATGGTCAGAGTCTATATGAGGAAAATTTAAAAATTCGATTGAAAAAATTCAAAGAATATTTAAACAAATGAAAAGATGTTTCATGCTCATAGATGAGAAAAACCAATGTTGACAAGAGGTCATTTCTCTTCAAAATGATCTATACATTCAATACAATTCAGTGAAGACACCAAAAAATTTATTTTGTGGAAGTTAACAAACTTATTCTAAAGTTCTTATAGAAAGGCTTAAGACCCATATAGTCAAAAATATTGGAGAAGAAGAAAAAACTTATATGACTTGCAAATTGATCCATGGAACAAAAGAGAGAATCCAGAAATGAAAGCACGTAAACACCGTTAACTGTTCTTTTACAAAAAAGCAAAGGCAATTCAATGCAGGAAAGATAATTTCTCCACACCAAGTAAAATCTTTGGATATTTATATGTTGAAAATGGAGGAAGAGAAAAAGGAGAGATGAAAAAGGAGCAGCAGCAAAAAAAAAAAAAAGAAAATGAAAAAAATTAATCTAGATATGATCTGTGCTACTCAGTTTTTCATTGCTGATACTAAAGTACCTGACACAAATTGGAAGAGGAAAGATTGATTTTGGCTCACAGTTTCAGAGATTGAAGTCCTTGGCTGGATGGTTCCATTTCTTGGGCCTGAGATGATGCAGAATATTATGGTGGAAGCATTTAGTGGAAAAAAAAGCTTTTCAGTTAAGGGAAGCCAGGGAGCAGAGAAAGAGAGGCAAAGAAATAGGCAATGGAGAAGATAATCTCCAGGTTAGTTCACAAGTGACCTACTAGCTCCAACTAGTTCCTGCCTCCCAGAAGTCTATTCAGCTATCAATAAATTAATCCTTTGATGAGGTTAGAGAACTTAGGATCCAATAATTTCCTAAAATCCCCATCTGTGCAACTTGATGCACTGGGGACCATGCTTTCAGCACATGAGCCCTTTGAGAACCAAAACCATAACACTAGATCCAAACCATAACACTAAACAATCCTTACTCCTTTCAATAAATATTTATTTAACCTGCATCTTAGATGTAATATTTATTAACATTATTAACATTATTTTAAATTGGGAACTCATAATTATAAATATTTATGGGGTAACATGATTTTTTATAGATGTATACAATACGGAATTATTAAGAGGTCAAGCTTATTAACATATCTATCTAGTCATTCAATGATCTGATATTTTTCTGGTAAAACATGTTAAACTTACTTTTAGTTATTTTGAAATATATAATAAGGTTCTCATTAAATTTTTCTACGTATGTTATCCAGTTTTCTCAAAACCACCTGTTAAAAGTCTGTCTTTTCTCCAATGTATGTTTCTGATATCTTGTCAAGGATCAGATGACTGTACATGTAGGGATTTATCTCTGTGTCTTCTATGGTATTCCACTGAGGACATGTTTTGATGCCACTGTCTTGTAACAATCATTTTACTCTCTACTTCTATGAGTTAAACTTCAAAATCCAAATTTTAATATAAGACATTTATAAAATAACATCACAATGTGTCTAGGTGACCTTGACAGTGGATTTTAAAATTCAATAGCAAAATATAATACATGAAAAAAATACTAGTAAATTGTAAGTTTGATAAAATGAAAACCTTTAAGAACCAGGAAGGCTGAGGTGGTAGGAATATATGAGTCCAGTAGTTTAAGACAAGCCTGGGTAATATAGTGAGATACCATCACAAATAATGCATGAACCAATCAATCAATCAATCAATCAATAATACTCTGGAATAAATGTTGAAAGAATAAAGAAACAAATCATAGACTGGGAAAATATATTTACACAACAAATATCTTCTTAAAACCTGCATCCAAAGTATAAAAGCAACTTCAAAAATACAATAATAAGGAAAAAAACACAATTAGTAAATAGATTTTAAAAAACCTGAAAACCCATTTTACCAAAGGAAATCTACACATGGAACAAAAGCTTATTGAAAACTACATAATACCATGTGTCATTAGGGATTTTCAACATGACACTACCATGCCACAATTGAAATGACTATTTTTTTTTGAAAAATGACAATATCAAATACAAGTGAGAATATGAAGTAAAAGGAACTTTCATGGGTGTTGGTCAGAATGAAAAGTGGTACATTCATTTTGGAAGACCACTCTGAAGTTTCTTGCAAAGACATAGTTTTGCTTTACAATCCAGCAATTTCATGCCTAAGTATTTGTCTTAATGAGTCAAAAATTTATGTTCAACAAAAGCCTGCACATGAATATTTATGGAAGATTTGATGATAATCACAAAATGGGAAGCAACCCAGATGTCTTTGTCCTGGTTAATAGATGGACACACAGTACTTCATGCATACAACAGAATATTACTCAGCAATAAAAATAAATGAGGTATGAATCCATAAAAAGACATGGAGGTATTATAAATGTATACTAGTAAATGAAAGATGGTAGTCTAAAAATGCTATATACTAGAAAGATTAAACTATACAACATTTTGGAAAAGGTAAATTTATACAGAGAGTTAGAAAATTCAATAGTTACCAGAAATTTAGGAGGAAAGAGGGGAAGGATAAATAAGTGAATCATAGGGGATTTTAGGGTGGTGAATGCATTCTATCATTATGCATTCTATCAGAAGCCGCAAAACTGTGTAACTCAGAGTGAAACAATATATGTTATGGAATACAGCTAATAATGTAGTGCCAATTTGGGGTCAATAATTGCAGCAAATGTGTCCCACTAATGCAAGATGAAAATCACAGGGGAAAGTATGTGATGTAATAGAGAGGTAGGTATGGTGTGGATACATGTTACTGCATGTATTATCTGTCCAATTAGTTTGTATTGATAAAATTTCCACCTTAACAGCAGAAAATAAAAACAAACAAGAAATTAATGAAGTCAGAGAAAAAAGAACTATCAGCACAGAACTCAATTAAGTAAAACACTTCTAAAATCTATAAAAGCAAAAGCTGTCTCTAGAACAAATAAAATAACCTTGATTAATCTTTAGAAGAATGACAAATAAATTTAATAATAGACACAAATTACCAATATTAGGAATGTGAGACATTATATCACTAAATATTCTATGGATATTAAATGAAAAGTCAACTTGTTCTGTTGGCACATTCTTGTAATCCCCATGGCTCAGGATATTGAGACAGAAGAATTGCAAGTTTGAGGCCAGCCTCAACAACTTAATAAAACCCTAAGCAACTTAGTGAGACCCTGTTTCTAAATAAAAAAAAAAGAAAAGAAGGACGTGGGTTCACTGGTTAAGCACTTCTGGTTTCAATACCAAGTGTAAAGGAACACCTGTGGAGAAATACCTGTAAGGAGGTGCACAAAGAACAGACACAGACACACAAGCACAAGCAAACAGGAGGAGTGGAGAGGAGCAAAATGAAGTGATGATGTAGAAGTACAGAAGTGAAATGACCACTCTTCCCTGCCTGGGAGTTTATAACTCAAAGAATATATACTTCCTTTTACTATGACTATATTCTAATTAGTATTTCTTTAACCCAAGTGCTAGATAACTGAGATAAGATCCCCTTAATACAAACACAGAGTAATTTCTCTCCAAGGACATTGTTAAGGAGACCAGATAGTGACTGCTTAGTTGACTAATTACCTCACAGGGAGGAGGCTGGGTATGCCAATTGTGGGAATCAGGGCACCAGTTAACTCCCCTGGGAATTTGCTCACCAGGGGAAATGCTTCCATGTCTATTTCCATGGACAGAATATCTACAAACAAGCACTCAACCACATTCTCCTCAAAAAAAGAATCAGAAAATATTATGAATTACTTTATGCCAATAAATTTGACAACTATTATAAAATGAATAAATTCTTACAAAGTTCAAATAAATCAAAACTTACTAAAGAAGAAATAGATTTGATCAGTTGTCTTGTATCTATAAAAGAAATAGAAATTTTAGTTAAAAACCCTTGTACCAATACCAATCCAATCTCAAGTGGCAACAATATTGAATTCCAATTACAAAAGGAAGAAGTAATACAATTTTGCGCAAAACTATAAAGAAAGATGAAGTGCTTTTCAACTCACTTAATGGGTCCAGTATTATTTTCATGAAAAAAAAATGGAATGAGCATTGCAAGAGAATATTATTACAAACTAAGATCACTAATTCCCTAATGATTCCCCCCAACACTCCCACCCCAACCCCCCTCACAATGATCTTGGATGCAAAAATTCTAAGCAAAACTTGGCAAAGAAAATTAAACAATATATGAAATAGGTTAATATGTCATACCAAAGTTTTTCATAGAGATGCAAAGTTGATTTAACATTCCAAAATTGATCAATGCAATTCCATATCAATGATATAAAATGACATATATATGTAATATGCATATACATATACACATATATATTCGTAAAATCAATAAGTGTAGAAAAGTAATTCCTAGTAACCCAATATCAACATCTGTTTAAAATTTTAGCAAACAAGGAATAGAAAGTAAGTGCCTATATCTGACACAGGGAATCTATTAAAAACTTATCAGAAACACAATACTCAATGACAACAGACTGTATAGTTAACCAAATCCTCAGAAACAAACGGGGTTTTGTACATATCATTTCTTTCCGTTTGCTACTAAAGAGTCTGTCGATGTACTCAGTTAAGGGGGGAAAAACACTAAAAATCATACTAATGAAAAATTAAAAAATAAATTAACTTTATTTGCAGAGAACATGAACATTTATAGTAAAAATCACTGAATCTTTTAAAAATGTCTGGAAGTAATAGTAAAATTGCAGGATTCAAGATCAATATACAAATAAAAATTAATTATATATATGGTAGAAGTGAATGTTCATAAATAGAGATTAAAAAAAAAAGATACCATTTTGTTGTGGGTCTATAGCTTGGAAAACACTCTCAACTGAATTTTTTCCAAATTGCAGAGTCTTTATTTAGCTAGCTGGCGACTGCTCCCTGATGGACCCAAACTGTTTCTGCCAGGAACAGTACAGGGTGCAAGTTCTATGGGGTTTATAAGGGAAAAAAACAACATCCTCGAAAATGTAGATGCAAGCAAGCAAGGAGGACACAGAAGCTAAAGTTAACAATCAGCCACCCAGTGTATATAACCACATCCTCGTTCCAAACACATGCAGTACAAAAATAAACAACTTTTACAAGAAATAAGTTATATAACTAGGGTTACATTTTGGAACTTCCAAATGGAGTCACTTAGGCAAGGTTTTGTTTTGTTTTGTTTTTAAGTTGTCAATGGACTTTATTTATATGGGGTGCTGAGAATTGAACCCAGTGTCTTACAAATGCTAGGTAAGCACTGTACCACTTAGCCACAACTCCAGCCAATGGCTAAATTCTTTTAAGTACAATCAGGATAACTTAACATTATTTATCCTATTATCTAATCTTGTCTTATCTATTAATATCCTCCATTTTATAGGGTGCTTATTGGGCTGATCAATAATCTAAGTTGGGCTATAACAATTAAAGAAAGCATCAAAAATATAATGTGTGTAGGAATAAATTTTACAAACCTCATTCAAGGAAGCAGGGCTAGTGGGACTCACTGTGCAGTTGCGGGTGGGCCTACTGATGAGGTCCCCTTGGAGCTTCTGTTAGAGGTGCCTGGGCTGCAGGGAGTATCTGGGAAGAATGGAAGAACTTGACCAAGTCCCACAGCTGGACGTGGCTGCTGGTCCTCTGCTTCCTGTTTGGATGCAATGTCCTTCTGACCTTGTCCTCCTTCATGTCCAGAGTGCTGCAGAATGATGCAGAGCCAGAGCCACAGATGAGGGCAGAGATCCAGGATATGAAGCAAGAGTTCTCCATGGTCAACAAGATGGATGAGTTTGCCAGATATGACAGGCTGGAATGGAAGATCAACAAGATGGTGGACCAGCTCAAGACTTATGTGAAAGCACAAACTGCTCAACTAGCCAAGATAAAATGATTTTTAAGTGTTGCTTTCTGTACATTGCAAGCTACCTTGATGATGTCACTCATTTGGAAGTATTATTCTGCCCCTGTGACTGTTGTGCTGAGGAAATGGATAACACCACTAGACCTCCTGGTAGCCTTACCTGTTAGAACAGCAGATGGTGTTGGAATTACTAGTCGGATTTTATTCTGTAACAAGTTGTGGTGACCCCTTGTACTTTACCCTTTCAGTCAAAAAGAAAGATGAATACCACTGTGGGATTTTGTTAAACTGGGGGTTTAACTCAAAGGTTCTTTACCACCTAACCCCAGCCACAGTCCTTTTTATTTTTAATTTTGAGACAGGTTCTTGGTAAGTTGCCCAGCCTGACCTCAAGCTTACCATCCTCATACCTCTTCCTCCTGAGTTTTTGAGTTACACTTGTGCCCCACCACACCTACCCCAGCTATTATGACTTCTAAAATGATTCTCTTATTAGGTTAAAAGTCTGATTGCTGCTTAAAAATATAAAACAAAAAAAAACCCAAAGTAATAGGGTAGTTTTGTATTGAATATGTTCTTCGGCTTTATGTGAGATTCTTCTAAGAATCCCAGTATTCTACAGTATTCTACAGTAACACCAGATTTGAAACAGGATGGGGGCCTACATGCCTTACTCCTGATTTGCTCTATTGGCACATTGTGGTCCTGTTGCCAACTGGAAAGTCAAAATTTTCTAAAAACTTGAATACTTTTTAAAATATTTTAATTTATATAGTTTTTTAGTTGTAGATGGTGCTGAGAATAGAACCCAGTGCCTCACTCATGCTAGGCAAGTGCTCTACCACTGAGATACAACTGCAGCCCAAACTTAAGTACTTTTATATCTATTTTAGAAAGTTTTATTACAACTACTAGAACTTGAACATTTGGTTTACTGTCTCATGTAGTAAAATTGAAAGAATAACACTAATTGACATTGTGTGTTCTTTGTGTCTAAAGTCATTAGTTGGATGAACATTTCTATAGTGTTTATCATCTACCTATTTGCAACTGTTAGTTTTTCATTACAGTGTTTTATAAATGTACTGATGAGACCATAATGCATTGTTTTGTAATTGAATTGTTTTGTATTGAAAGCATTTCAAATTAAGTATGTTTTATAAATATTTAATATTTATAATATTTAAATATATGAATTTAAATATATAATATTTAAATATATAAATTTAATATTCATAATATTTATAAATTTTATAAACATTAATATTTCTGCTGTATAGATTGGAATAAATTTGAAAAACATAATAGGGAATCTGATTAAGTTAATTTGAATTGATACTTACTTGACTTCTAACATGTAATCACATGACTCAACATTTTATTCTTCATTGTGTCAGAACACGTGACTATGTTTTCATTCATATTTTCACTTTTACAATCTTATGAATACTTACATTTCCTGATATACATATTCAGTCTTTACCCCTAATCCTAACACAAACAAGGATTATATTAACCCTTATCTTACCTCTATATCTAAACCAAATTTTACTTAAATCCATATACCAAAATATGATTTTTTTTAAAACCAGAATTGAACTCACTCGCACTTGAGGACAGAGCCACATCTCCAGACCTAGTTTGTATTTTATTTAGAGACAGGATTGTTAAGCACCTTGCTGCTGCTGGGGCTGTCTCGAAACTCATAATCCTCCCATTTCAGCCTTCAGAGTGGCTGGAATTACAGGTGTTCACCACTGTGACTGGCAAGAATATGAATTTTAAAGTGTATTCTGACTTCTATTTTCAATTATCAATGTTAAATTTGCATTTGTATTATGCTACATCTTTTATGGGATATGTATCCTTGCCTTCCCATCATTACAAAATGTGTAATTACATGGCTCACTTTTTAATTCTTCCTTGTATTACTACATGTATGTTTTTGTACATAATTTCATCGGTGTATTGTTAGAAATATTCATATTTCCACAAACTCTTGCTAATTACAACCCTAACTCAAACCAAAATTTTATGTAAACACTTAACTTATCTCAATTACTAAACCAAATTTTATTAAAAGCATGTAAACTATGATAAAATTTTATGTGTATTTTAACTTATATGTTCAATTATCAATATTAAATTTGCATATATACTGGTATATATTGTTTATAGGATATATTCTTCATCCCCATGTTTACCAAATTTGTAATCACATGACTTACATTTTACTCATGCCTGTGTCAGAACATGTGTGTTTATATATGTTATGAAACATAATTTCATAGTATATTCTTATGAATATTGATACTTCCCAATTCAAATATTCATTCTTTCACTAAAACCTTAACACAACCCAAAATTTTATATTGATCCTTATATTACTTCTATAAGAAAGAAAAATTTTACTTCAACATTTATACACCAAAAAGAATTTTATAAATTTACATATATATCACTATATCATTTATAGGGTATCTATTTCTAACTCCATGTTTACAAAATGTCTCACCACATTATTTAAAAAACACTCTCCCTTGTGTCAGGACATGTATCTTTTATGTTTTTTTACATATTTTTACATGTCAGTCATGTGAATACAGATATTTTCCAGCATATGTGTCCATTCTATACCCTAATCATAACTCAAACCAAAATTTATATTGCCTTTACATTATCTCTATATCTAAGTCAAATTTGACTTGAATAAAAATACACCAATATATATTTTAAATTATATTTTGACTTCCATTTTTAATTATCAAATTTAAATCTACATATATATTAATATATATCATTTATAGTATATATCCTCCAATCAACCTATATACCGGAAGTGTAGTCATATGACTGATATTTTACACTTCTCTGTGTCACAACATGTATATTTATATGTGTTTTGCACATATTTTCATGTACATTCTTAGGACTATATTTCCACATATACATGCTAATTTTTTAATCTTAACATTAACTTAAAACCAAAATTTCATACTAAACCTAATCTTACCTCCACATATTAACCAATTTTTATATAAATCCATGTACACCTATATCAATATTAAAGGGTATTTTTACTTCTAACTCAATTTTCAATATCTAATATACATATTTTATAACAATAAATTCTTTATAATATATATCATTTCATTTCCCATATTTATAAAATATGTAAACACATGACTCACATTTTATTATTCCCTTTGTCAGAACATGTATGTATCTGTTTTCATACACAATTTCACATGTACTTTCTAATGAATATTCATATATCCTCATATATATGTTAATTCTTTAACCCTAACTTAAACAAACATTTTACATAAAAACTTACCTTACTTCAGTGCTTAAACCAAATTTTATTTAAAATCTTGTATACCAATATGAAATATTATGTGCATTTCACCTATGTAATCATAATATGTATCAATATTAAATTTGCATTTATATTACTACCCATATTTTATGAGATATATTCTTGCATCGCCATATTTACAGAACTTTTAATCACTTGACTAACATTTGACTCTTTCCTGTGTCACAACCTGCATGCTTATATATGTTATCATTCATATCACAACACATATATTTTTATGAATATTGATATTTTCTGATACACATTATCATTTCTTAACCTTAACCCTAACTCAAAACAAATTTAAATATTAAGCCCTACCTTACCTTAATACCTAAACCATGTTTTATTTAAAAATATATAAATCAATATGAATTTTTATGAGTCTCTTGATTTACATAAACATTACAATGTACCATTTATGGGTTATATGCTTGTGTCCCCATATGTAAATAATATTTAAGCACCTGACTCAAATTATTCTTTTTTCCTGTCTTAAAACATGTATATTTATACACGCTTTAATGCATATTTCCACACATATATATGCTTAAAATATTGAGATTTCCCAATTATTGTTCTTTAACCCCAAGACAAATCCAAAGAAAATTAAATATTGAGTTTACCTTTATATCTAAGGAGAATTTTACATGAATTCATGTACCCCAATTATGAATTTAAAGTTTATTTTTGAATTTTATTTCAATTTTGAATGTAAGATATATATATATATATATATATATATATATATATATATATATTCACATCCCCATATGTACAAAATATATGATCACATGACTCAAAATGTACTCTCCTCTGTGTTTGAATAGATGTAATATCTTCACATATATTATTTTGAATATTAATATTTCCCAAGGTACATATTCATTCTTTAATGCAAGCAGAATTTTAAGTAAAATGAAATATTAATCCTTACCTTAACTTTATATAAACTAAACCAAATTCCTCTGAAATCCATGTACAATGATATAAATTTTAAAGCTTATTTTAGCTTCTATTTTCAATTATCAATGTTAAATTTGCCTATACATTACATTAAACCATTTATAGAATATAGGTTTGCATTCCCATATTTACAAAATATGTAATCCCATGACTCAAATTTTCCTGTTCCCTTTTTTGGAATATGTATATCTGTACATATTTTCAATCATACAGTCTTATGTATATTCATGTTTCCCCATATATATTTTAAAATTTTTAATCATTTCTCTAACTCAATTCAAAATTTTATATAAGCCCTTAACTATCCTCAATACCTTAACCAAATGTTACTTAAAATCATGTAATATATTATGAATTTTTATGTGTATCAGGACATATATTCAAATACATGAAATTTGTCTATATATGTATATATGCATATCATAAAAACGAGATATATGGGCAACCACATATTTACAAAATTTGTAACCACCTGAATCATATTTTATGTTTTCCTATGTCAGAATATGTACAATGATGTGTTTATATATATTTTTTCACAAATACATTCTTATGATCATGCATATTTTCTGATACACATATTCACTTTTAATCCTAACCCTAGCAGAAACTAAATTATAATATTATACTTTGTATTACCTGTATATCTAAACCAAATTTTACTTAAATATATGTACACAAAACAGGTTTTAAAATATATTTTGTCTTCTGTTTCAATGATCATTTTTAAATATGCACATATATTACTATGTATCATTTATAGTTTATGTCTTTTCAACCCCATATTTAAAAAATGTATAGTATCATGACACACAATATACTCTCCTCTGTGTCCGAACCTGTTTGATTATGTGTTTTTGTACACATTTCCATACATACAATCTTATAAATATTGATATTTTCTTGTATACATATTCATTCTTATCCCCAACTGTAACCCTAAATAAAATATTATTTTAATCCTTACATCTAAAAATAATCCAAATTTTACATATCTCCATGTAACCCAATATAAATTTTCACATTCATTTTGACTCCTATTTTCAATTATAAATGTTAAATTTGCATATATATATTTCACTATATCCTTTACAGGATATACACTTGCCTCCCTATCTTTAAAAACATGTAATTACATGACTCACATTTTACTCTTCACTGTGTCAGAACATGTGTCTGTATGTTTTCATTCATATTTTCAAAGTCTTATGAATACTTACACTTCCTGATATACAGATTCAGTCTTTAAACCTAACACAAACCAGAATCATATAAACCCTTAATTTACCTCATATCTAAGCCAAATTTTATGTAAATCCATGTACAAAAATATGATTTTTTTAAAAAACCAGGATTTGAACTCATGGGCACTTGAACAGAGCTACATCTCTAGACCTATTTTGTATTTTACTTAAAGACAGGGTCTCACTGAGTTTCTTAGTGCCTCACTGCTGCTGAGGCTGTCTTGCAACTCAAAATCCTCCTGCTTCAGCCTCCAGAGCAACTAAGATTACAAGTGCTCACCACCACACCTGGCAACAATATGAATTTTAAACTGTATTCTGACTTCTATTTTCAATTACCAATGTAAAATTTGAATTTATATATTATGCTACATCTTTTATGGGATACGTATCTTTGCATTCCCAATATTAGTAATTAGATGGCTCACCTTATATTCTTCCCTGTATCACTACATGTATGTTTGTATATGTACATAATTTCATATGTATATTCTTAGGAATATTTATATTTACACAAACACTTGCTAATTCTAACCCTAACTCCAACCAAACTTTTATGTAAACACTTATTTTATCTCCATTACTGATCCAAATTTTATTAAAAGCATGTACACTATGATAAAATTTTATGTGTATTTTGACTTATATGTTCATTTATCAATATTAAATTTGCATATATACTGGTATATATTGTTTATAGGATATATTCTTCATCCCCATGTTTACCAAATTTGTAATCACATTACTCACATTTTACTTATGCCTGTATTAACATGTGGTTTTATATGTGCTTTCATACATAATTTCACAGTATATTCTTATGAATATTGATATTTCCCAGTTTACATATTCATTCTTACACTAAAACCCTAACACAATCCAAAATTTTATATTGACTTTTATATTACTTCTATAAGAAAGGCAAATTTTACTTCAATTCTTATACACCAATAAGAATTTTAAAGTGTATTTTGACTTTTATTTTCAATGATCAATATTAAATTCACATGCATATCACTGTATATAATTTACAGAGTATATCCTTGAAACTCCCTATTTACAAAATGTCTCATCATATGATTCATATAACAGTCTCCCTAATGTCATACCATGCATGTTTTTATGTGTATTTTAACATATTTTCACACATTCATCTTATGAATACAGATATTTCCCAGTATACATGTCCATTCTTTAACCCTAATCCTAACTCAAACCAAAATTTTATATTATCTTTACATTACCTTTTTATCTAAATCCAGTTTGACTTGAATCCATGTAGTCCAATAAATTTTAAATTGTATTTTGATTTCTATTTTAATTATTTAATGATAAATCTGCATCTATACTAATATATGTCATTTATAGGTTACATCCTCACCTCCACTTATATACAACATGTGTAATCACATGACTCATATTGTATTCTTCTCTGTGTCATAACATGTATGTTCATATGTGTTTTGGTACATTTTTTAATGTAAATTCTTAGGACTGTTCATATTTTTACATACACAGGTTAATCTTTAACCCTACCACTAACTCAAACCAAAATTTCATATTAACCTTAACCTTACCTCTACATATTAACCAATTTTACATAAATCCATGTGATCAGGTGTATCAGGTGTATATATGTGCCTGTGAGTGTTAGCTGTGCTTACTGGTTCAGATATGTATGTGTGTGTGTGTGTGTGTGTGTGTGTGTGTGTGTATGTATCTGACAGGAGACCTCAGCAGTCTTGTACAGCCAAGCAATTGCATCATCACTACCAGGTCCCTGAATTGGCACAGGCAGGTTTCCACGTTTGGTCAGAGTTATTTAGAGCTGAGCACCACAATGGCCAGAACTCCAGTTCTCCCACAAGTTGAAGCCAGGAGGGCTCTGAGAACTCCCTTGGCTCCAAACAGCAAAAGTTGTGCATCGACCTGAACCTCAAGCGATACTGCAGAAGAGGGGGTGACGACACAACATTCCTGCGTTGCCTCCTACACTCTGGCCTAGACAAGGAACCGGCACCCTACACCACCTCCTGGGCAAGTTCTGCAGCGCCCCCTCCTGCAACACAAGCCATCCTCCCCATCCTCCTGGGAACTCTGCTTCCTGATCACCTTCATTGCACACCAAATGGCCCCACCCCTATATTGTAGGGCACAGACCTGAGGTCAACTCATAAGTGAATGCATGATGCAGCACACGCAGGAACACAAGACGCGGGCCTGAAGCATGCGCGCCCATGCATGCGTGCCGGATGCACGCCCGATGCACGCATGATGCACGCATGATGCACACAACCATGTATGCACAAACGCACTGCGAACTACTTCTGTGCAGTGGGTTTCCTGAGGCCTAGAAGTTTCAGGCAGATGGTGGAGAAGCACGTGTCTTCACGTAGCTGAGGACCTACCTTCCGAAGGCTGCTTGGCCTGCTCTGCTCCTGGCCAAGAAGCTTTGTCGCTCTCTGGGATGAAGTCCCTTCCGGCTTTCCACTTTGCGGTTCCTGGTGAGGATGTGAGGCTTCCCACAAAGGCAGCCTGGTGCTCACCACTGTGCTCCTGTTGGACACTGTGGATCCCAGTGGAGAGCCTCAGGTAGGGAGGGCACCAGTGTGTCCAGCAGTTTGTGGGGTGCAGCACTGGCTGGAGTGGCGTCATGGGACCAGAGCAGGGTAAGTAATGCATGGGGAAGAGGCAAAGTGTTTCTCTCTCCCTGTAAGGAGGTTCATGGATGCGCCAACCCTGCTGAGTCCTGTTTGGGATAGGAACCTTGCTGGATAGTTCTTAGGGAACCAGGAGCAGGGTGGGGTAGGAGGTGGGAGGGGTAGGAGGTGGGTGAGGTAGGAGCTCCGTGGGGTAGGAGCTAGGTGGGATAGTGCAGGGGAGGGGATGCCCTGTGCTGTCCCTAAGAGGCAGTGACTGAAGGGGTGACCATACTGAGGCTTGTGGGGGAAGGGTCTTGGCTGGAGATCTTAGGGGACCTGAGCTGGGTGGGGTTGTGTCTGGGGAGGAGGCGCACTGTGCCTGTTGCTACTAGACATTACCTGGTAACATTCCTGGGCAAAGCCCCACCCTCAACACACAGGCGAGTGCATGAAGCACACAAGCTTGGGTGGGCATATTGCAAACTGTTTCTGTGCTCTGAGTTTCAAGGCATCCAGAAGTGGCCAGTAGACAGTGGAGAAGCATGTTCCTCAAGTACCTGAGATCCTTCCTGCTGAACCTGGGAGCAGAGCCTAGGTAGGGAGACCTCCAGTGTCCTCAGCAATGTGTGGCATATGGCCCTGGCTGGAGAGGTGTTGGGGGACCAGACTGGATGAGGTAGGTGCTAGGTGTGGTAGTGTGTGAGGAGGGGGCATGCTGTTTCTGTAAAGTGGTGCCTGGAGAGGATGATTATGCTGAGGCCTTTGGGAGCACCGCCCTGGCTGAAGAGACTTCAGGGGAACGGTGCTGGGTGAGGTAGTTGGTGGGGAGGGGACACACTGTGTTTGTACCTGTGAGGAGATGCCTGGAGGGGGCACTCTTGCTGAGGCCTGTGGGAACAAGGCCCTCACTGGAGAGGTGTTCGGGCACCAGAAACTGGATGGGGTAGTACATGGGGAGGGTACTTGCTGTGCCTGTCGCTGCAATGCAATGCCTACAGTGGGTGCTTGTGCTGAGGCCTGTGGGGGTGCAGTCCTGGCTGGAGACTTATTGGAAGACCAGAGCTGAATGGGGTGGAACTTTGTGGGGTAGGAACTTTTGTGGGGAGAGGTGCACTGTGCCTGTTCTTGCTAGGTGGTAGCTGAAGGGGGCAGTTGTTCTGAGGCTTTTAGGGGCACAACCCTGGCTGGAGAGTTCTTGGGGGACCAGAGCTGGGTGAGGTAGTACCTTGGGAGGGCTGAACTGTTTCTATAACTGTGAGGTAGGGCCTGGGAACATCTCTGCACATAGCCCCGCCCTCGACACACATGTGCATGCAGTTTGCACACATTCACTGATTCATGCAGGGACTTATCCCAAACTGCGTCTGCACAGTGGATTTCTGGGCAGCCTAAAAGTGTACTGCAGATTGTGGAGAATCTGGGGCCTTCAAATCACAGAGATCCTTTCTACGGATGGCTGCCTGGGCTGCTCCAGTCTTTCCCCTAGACTATGTCACCCTCTGGTAAGGTGTCCTTGCCGTCCTTTCTCATTCATGGGTGAGGATGTTGGGCCTCCCACAGAGGCAGCCTGGCCCTCACCACTACCTCCTGTTGGTCTTTGTGGACTTATGAGGACAGTCTCAGGTAGGGAGGACTCCAGTGTCCCCAGTGGTATGTGGCATATGGCCCTGAGAGGAGAGGTTTTAGAGGACCAGAGCTGGGTGGTGAAGGAGTGGTGATGGGGCACAGTGTGCCTGTCTCTGGGAGGCAGTTACTTGAGGGGATGCCTGGGGTGGGGGGGCGCAGCCCTGGCTGGAGAGGCATTGGGGACTGGAACTGGATGAGTTAGAGCTGGGTGGGGTAGTGTGTGTGGAGGGGGCATGCTGTGCTGGCCCCTCTGAGGTGGTTCCTTGAGAGGGGCCTCTTTCTGAGGCCTGCGGGGGTTCAACCCTTGCAGGAGAGGTGTCCTGGGACCTGAGGCTAGGTGGGGTAGTGTGTGGGGATGTGGCACTCAGTGCCTGTGGCTGCAAGGTGATGACTGGAGCAGACACATGTCGTGAGGCCTCTGGGGGTGCAACCCTGGCTGGAGAGGTGCAGAGGGACTGGCAGCTAGGTGGGTTAGTGGGTGCCTGCTGAGAGGGAGTGCCTGGAAGGGGCACTAGTGCTAAGGCCTGTTGAAGTGGGGAAGTGGGGCATAGGAGTTAGTGTGCTGTTCCTGGGTGCTCTTGGCAGGAGCTGAGTGGGTGTGGCAGAGGTTGCAGGGCAGTGGGGCAGAGGCACTTGGGTGCTGTTCCTGGGTGCTCCTGGAGGCAGCTGAGTTTGCGTGGTGGAGGTTTTAGGGCCGGTACCTGGCTTCAGTAGTGGGACCTTGTTGGGGGAGTAAGTGTGAAGGGAAACTTTGGTTGGGGGCTGGCCTGAATGGGAGGATGTTAAAGGGAGAAAGCGGAACATCTGGTTTAAATGGGAGTACACATGTATCATTTTTAAAGCTGTGTGTATGGTGTATCATTTTAAAAGCTGTGTTCTCAACTTTTTCTGCCAGTGATTTCTTTTCTTTGTGCCCCCAAAAGAGTAAATTGCAAGTTTTTAGTGTAAGTCTATTCTCTACATTCTTTACATATAATTTATGTGTTTTTCTTGTACCTTATATTTTATTACAATTAGGTGATTTGTAATAATTCATTGTTTAAATATCAATGACTTTCATATTTTAAATCAATCATTTTTATGAAAACCATTTTTGTAAGTCCTCATTTACTTTGCTTTTTAGTTCACTATTTCCCAATAAGTACAATTATTCATCCATTGGCATTTTCATTTTTGCTGTGCAAAGGGTATATTCATTCTGAAATACTTTGATGTGTATTAAGACCAGACCGTCACATCTGCCTTGCAAGCTTCATTTCCCTGGGGTCCTGGCTGACGGAGCCCCTGAACTGGGTTCTAACTGCTCCCTTGGGATCCCATGCGCCAGTGACCTTCCACCCAGGCACCCTCCTTATTTCTCTCGGTGACTTCCCCACTCTCTCCTTATTTTAGAGGAAAAGAAGGTCTGTACTTTGTAGAGGCTCACATAGTGGGTGTCTCCTGTGCCTGCTGGCCTGCCCCAGGTGAGGGCTCAGCCCTTGGACCAGTGTCACCCAGTTTCACTCAGTGACAGCCAGTCCTTAAGCCTCCTGCAAAGCGTTCCTCTGAGGGGAAGACAACCGCTGTTCATGTCTCATTTATAATAAATACATGCTTTTCAATTAAGTGGTCGGTCATTCAAGAAAAATAAGTATGAGTGCTGACTGACTGACTGTGGGCAGTTCAGAGCTGTCACTCTGTCCCCTGTGGTGGAGAGTGCAGAGCATGCTGGACACAGAGGTGAATAGAGGCCCGGTGGGGGTTATTTCTGTGGTCCCCCCAAGAAATTGTGGTCCTTGATTTAGACTGTGACAGTGGGTGGGTAAATCATAGACCTTGGGATGCTAAAGACCTTCATGTGATGGCTGAAGTGCAGGGACAGTGACTGTAGCTCTCGGTCTCGCTCCGAGTTCCTCTTAGCATGTAGTCACCACCCCAGGTGGGTCAGAATGGGTGGACTGGAGCATTGCGAAGGCTGCTCCTGTCAGCCTGCTGCAGAGGCAGGGTGGAACCCGCTCTCCCGCTCCCGCCAGGCGACAACTGCCAAGCAGGTTGGGGAGAAAAATCTGGGGACACCTGGCTCCCTGGGACGTCCACAGAGGTGCTTGCTTGGTCTGCGCAGGACGGAGAGGCAACACGCAGCAATAAGCTGGACTCTGTGTGGTCTTCCCTGACCTCCCTCAGAGCCACGTGTCCCCCTGTGACCAAGCTCTGGCGCCCTCAAGTCCTTTCATGCTCAGGGGTGCCCCTGCCTGAATGCTCAATGCTGTGGCTGAAGCCCATCCTGTGGGAAAACTAACCTAGGGGTTCCTCTGCCCCTGCTCAAGTGGCGTCGCAGAAAAACAGGTTCTTGTGTTTGATGAAATAAACTTTAAACTCAAGACACCAAAAGTCATGAGAGAGAACTTTATTAGAAGTGAAAGTGAAGTACAAGCAAATTGAGGTTGGAGAGAGAGCCTGGGGAGGGCAGGGGGAGAGAGAGAGAGAGAGAGAGAGAGAGAGATCTCCAGGTAGAGGACATCAAGGGAGATGATGCTGTCCCCAATTTTACTACTGTTATGTTCACTAGGAGAGCTGGGGACCCCCTTCTGCACTCTTTGCCAATCAGGAGTTCAACTCCTTCATGTCGGGCGGTGGTTTTTGACCTTACTTGGTACCTCTCTGGAACTTGGTGGCCATCCTATTTAGGGGAGGGGGGCTTCACCTACAAGTCAATCCCATGATAAGATGGGCACTAGGGTCAGCAGCTGGTCAGAGTTACCTTAGTGTGCCTGCACCACTAAAGGAATCTTCAATCCCAGATAGCTGGAGATGCTTGTAGCTATAATTCCTAGCTTCCCATCAACCTCAGTGGCCCTGTTAAGAGTTAGTCCCATTAATCCTTCTCTTTTGATGTGATTTCCAATTAGCTCCCCTGTTTCTACCTTCTGCTAACTACCACCCTTTGCTTTCTCATCTACTTTGGAAGTACTTTAAAAAAGACCCTAAAGTGATTTAAAGGACACTTGTGACCTTGCTTGTATTTCCTGGCTCATGGATAGCTACTACCTAACAGGCTCGATCTGGACGGGGTGAAGAGGAAACTTTTATTGGGTTGAGTTTGTTGAGTATTGTGCTGACCTGGCTGTCCCCATAACAACAGAGAAATTTGCTCTGCAAGAGGAGCATGAAATGAGTTGCCTGTTGGAACACCTGCGGGTTATATGTTCTTGGCCACATTCACTGATTTTAAATTTTCTTATCTTTCCCATTTTTATGAATTTCTTCTCCTCTTAGGGTGGTTATTCCACTAGTCTGTAGACCCTTGTATTGAACCTTTCATTTGCCCTTTTTGCCTAGGTAGTAGCTTTTTAGAATAGCTCTTTCCATCCTGAGGGTGTGCTTGGTCTATTTTATGCATGCATGGTTGCTGACTGTCCATTTGAGAATTTGAGTCTTTACTTTAAGACCATTTCCTGTTGGCCTGGGCTTGTCCCTGTTTCTTGTTGCTGCGTTCATTTGACTCCAGTGCATTTCTGTGAACCTCACTTGGCTCTCTCCTTCATTCTTGCCTTCATTTCACAGGGTCTCCTCCCATATCTGCCGTTTCCTGGGCACCCAGGAACTGGTGTGAGCCTCCTTGGACTAGTCAGGAGAGGTACTGCCTGTTTCTAGTGCACATGATTTGGAGAGACATTGGGTCTGGAGGTGTGCTAGAAATTAAAATAAAAGGCATGGTCAGAGGGATTTGCTTCAGATGGACAGCTGGGCAAGACTCTTAGGAACGAGGCGTGAACACAGGAGGGTGAGAAGACCGTCTGGCACAGGAAGAGCAGGAGGTTTGTCCTGGTACCAGGGGAATTGAAATGTGAGGATGTAGAGCAGCAGAAGTGAATGCCCAAAACCCTGGTTCAGCATAGCCCAGGCGGCAGGAGAGACGAGTCCTGGAGCATGGCCAGTCCCCCGCAGCAGGTGACCTGAACGGGCTGGATCTGCTGGGGAAGCTGTGAGGCTGGCCATAAGGCTGGCCAGGCTCAGTGAGGCCCTGGGTTGGGGCGCTGCTGCTGGAGCTCTTGGGCTGGAGAGGGATGCCCAGGAGGACACCAGGAGCTCAGGGACCACTGAAACGGCTCTCTGACTGTCCTGTGCTTAGGGAGTGTTTCCTGGTGGGGCAGGGCACCCAGGGGCCACTGAGCTCTCTGGAGCGTGGAGTCTCCATGCCTCAGTTAGGGTGCCAGCTCCCTAGTGGGGCAGGGCTGCACCCGGGACCAGGAGAGGAACCCCCTACTTGCCACAGATGTGCCTCGGGCACAGGGGCCATCAGGGCTGGATTTTTCATGGACAGAATGACTTCAAGATTGAGAAGCCACTGCAGAGTCTGGAAGGAGACATCTGGGCTGTGTTTCCCGGGTGCCTTCCTGCTCAGGGCTGGTGGAGGTGAGGGAGCTGGCTGGAACCTGCCTCGTTATGTCCCCAGCTTTCTGACCACAGGACTCCTGTATGGTAAGCAGCAGCTTCCCATGTGAGCCGCACATTCAATGATAATAGGTAAGTTGTGAGGTCAGGGTGGTGGCTACTGGGGGCAGTAGGGGCAGGGAGGGTGGGGCAGGCTGGTCAACACCCACCAGGTTGCAGGGAGATGGGGGTGAGTTCTGGTGAGCTACTGCCACGGGTGCCCAGAGAGCAAAGAAGCAGCGGATATTAGGAACCCAGGAAGAATGGTTTGGAATGCTCGCCATAAATAAGTGATGGACGTTTGAGGAGGTAGTTAGGTTTAATCAGACTTAAACACACAGAGTGTCCATGTGTCAAAACACCAGCTTACCCATCAGCATGTACAACTTTCATGTTTTTGCGTATTTGGTACAATTCATGTACGTGTCAGCAGATTTCAGGGCGAGTTAGGAGGTGTTTCCATGGCAACACGTAGGTGTATAGCCAAAGAGCTCAAGGATTGCACCTGCTCAGCTCCATGCCCAGGGTCCATCCCTCGAGGGAGAGGAGTGCTTCCTGCCTGGGTCCTGAGCCCACCCTGCCCTCCGTGCTGCACTTCTGGAAAACATCCTGGAGCAGGCCTTCTCAATGGCCACAGGAAGCCACATCCCCAGACCCCAGAGCTGCAGGGAGGGTCTGCTGCTCTTCCCATGGTGGCACTTTATCCCTCTCGCCCTTTCTCAGTGCCACTGTTGTCCTCCCGTGGCTGACCTTTCTGTGCTTTCCCACTCAGCCTCCCTCCACTTCTTGCTCCAAGGCAGAGGGTCCAGAAGTTCCTCTCTGAAGCAGGACTTGCTGCAGTGCTGGTGATGCTGAGCACCCCCTGCACCATGAGCAAAGCCCCTGTACAGATGTTAGATATCGAGACATGCCGGGAAAAACACAGCCTCGGGAGCGCAGAGCTGCAGCTCAAAGTGGGACAGATGGCTTAGGGGAAGCAGAGCAGCATGCGTGACATGAGAGCACAAGGGTGACGTGAGAGGACGAGAAGTGCGTCCCCCGGCCACCGAGCGCCCACTTCTTCCCTTCACCAGGAGCCAGGAGGCCTGTGTGGCATGGAGCGCTTTGGAACGCCAGCCCTGGGCCCCAACTCCACTCTGCCTCAGAGCCTCCCTGGGCGGGCAGCCTCCACCCTGAGGCCTCCTCCTCTGTGACCACAGGAAAGTGGGTCCTGCTCCTCTCCCTGTGGAGACAGACAGGTGTGTAAGTCATGTCCTCCAGGGTAGCTTGGCGCCCAGAGAATCCTCCGCGAGTGTCCCCTCAGGTCCCTGGCAGCTCCTGGCTCTGCTGGCTTGGTGTTCAGATGCTCTGACATCGATAGCAAACCTTTCACTCCTCTTGGAAGCACACCTTGGATGCACAGAAAACAGAGAATGCTGTCTTCATTTACCTGCTTTTATGTTTTTGTTTGTTTTTGGTCCCGGGGAATTCACCCAGGGATGCTTTGCCAGTATGTCACATTCCCAGTCCTTTTTTATTTTTTACTTTGAGACAGACTCTCACTAACTTGCCCAGGGCCTTGTTAAGTTGCTAAGGCTGGTTCAAACTTGTGATCCTCCCTCCTCACCTCCCCAGTGGCTGAGATAATAGGCATGTGCCACTGTGAGGGGCTTATCTATAGATAGTGACTTCCAAGGACATGATATCTTTTCACAAGCTAGGTGAGTGGGCCTGTGACACCCTGAGGGAAGGTTCTTTATACCTCACTATTCACCTTGTGGGTTCCTGGGCTAGGGTTAGTGCTGCTGCTCTCTCCCCATCCATGCAGCACGAGCAGACAACTAACAAGGGTTTTTTAAAATTTTACTTTACTCTGACAAGATTCTTAACAGCAACACACACAGCTTTCTGTTTCCTATTCCTGGCTGGACTGGGCTCTGTTGGTAGAGTGCTTGCCTGGCACGTATGGAGCTCTGGCTCAGTACCCCACACCACTCGTGATGAATAGAGAGTCAGTGGCCAACTCACCCCTATGTCCAGCTTGAGGGCTGGCCCCTGCATGCATCCAGCAGAGGTTGATGGATGAATTAGCTGAAATAATGTCTAGTGAGAGACAAATGCCAGTGTTCCATCCAATCTGTCTATCTGTCTGTCTGTCTTCATCCGACTTCAGAGTGTGCTGTTGAACATAGGGAAACCTGTCTTCCAGGCATTTGTGGTTGGAGCAGCACATGGGACTAAACAGCTCTCTATTCACGTCTATGGGATGGGAGCCATGAGGTGAGTGCCGAAATGTCCTTTCTGTTTTCGTTGGAGAATGTGCAGACACACACTTAGTTGTCTTTATGCTTCTGTCTTAAGCACCTGACCTCAGGCCCTGTGGCGTGGTCACTGTCATGTCCATCCTCTGCAGTAGCAATGTGTTCAACGTGGTTGGCAAGCAGTCCAAGAAGTGCCTTTGTGCACGAGCCTTTAAGCCTGCCCTGCCTATGGTAGATGGGGCACACATTCCTTCTGTGAAACAGCAGGGCTTCCACGTGGTGCTCAGGGAGCTCTCGGGGTGCACATTTTGCACATCTGTCCAGCTGCTCACTGCATGTATTACAGCATGGTCACCACATCTGCCCAGTGAAACAGTGCACTGCTCCACAAGCACTTTGACTTAGCAAACACTTTTGGAGAATGTGGTAGATGTTAATAGCATAAAGATAAATAAGTCTTTAGATTCCTGACACTCTGATACTAGCAATGCATAAATATAAAATATTGTAGAACTAGTTGGAAATATGACATGTCTCTAAAGATTTCCTGTCTTTTGGGTCAAGTCTTAGAGGACTTATGGAGATGCCTAGGTGGGTTCACTGAGGGGACACCATGCAGCCGTGGTGGGAGGGGCAATGGAGCCACACTGAAGGTTTGGGGAGCAGGTGAGGCTCCGGGGGACAGTAAGGTGCCCACGAGCCTGCGAAGGCCATGTGAGCTGGCAATAGTGCCCACAGGCACAGCGATCACTGTTCACTGGCACACATTTGTCCCTCCACAGGGCTGGTTTCATGCACCTCGTCCCCATGGACAGCTCTGCTCCTCTCCAGGTCCCAGCTGAGCCAGCCAGGGCACCTCATGCAGTGACATGTTCAGGAACACAACTAAAATGCAGAAAGCGGGTCGTACCTGGAGCCTGCTCTCTTACCAGATTGTCCACCATGCTCTGGAGACGTCCTTGTAGGCAGTAAGGGATGAGGAGGTGACTTCAGTGGCATCCTGGTGGCAGGACACCAGGTGCAGGCCCATTCTAATAAATAGCATGAAAGAGAAACTTTGAAAACCTGAGCTGAGATAGCAAACCTGCTCATTCAGGGAAAGACATGGTCAGCCAGTCTTTCATCCTGAGCAGGATGGTGTGAGTGAGCAACTTCAGGGCGGACACAGGTCTCAGGGAGTCACCTCTCAGCTGCATCTGCTCTCTAAGAGCTATAGAAGAGCGAGATCAGGTTGTCCATGAGTCTGCAGATGTCCGGGCCTCAGCGCCTGCGAAGGGAATTGGCCACAGTCAGTAGGCTCCCCCGGGTGCTGTGGAACTGCCCGTTCTCCAGGTTCCCTGTGTTTCATGTATTCACAGGGCGCTTGGCCAGGCACCCGCGGCCAGTGGCTGGTGTTAAGGTGGGTGCCAGGAGACAGGAGCCAGGTCTCTATTACAAGAAGAGCGTCAACCACGTGGACTCTCTTCTTGGAGTTTTCAGACATAGTCAGCCCAGTCCTCAGCATCTCTGGTTGAGATTAAAAAGACAGAGGCTGTTTTTAACTGTTCAATCTCTTGGTTCCATCCTGTGTGAAACCGATTTTGGTTTCTTCTGTTAGTTGGTCAAGTGTACTGCCGGCAGGCGAGCCTTCATGAGTCAGTCTCTGCCGAGTTCCCTGCCTTCTGGTCATACTGCACTCACTCCCTTCCAAGTGTGTGACATCGACATTGTCCACTGTCCCATGAGCCCCACACATCGATTCTGGGTCAGGGTACATGAAGTTTTAAATTCTCTTACATTGTGCAAACATTTATCTTAAGAAGGAAGATTTGAACTGAACTAAAACCCCTCAACAAGGGCTATGCTATCCAGATAATGTGTACTGATGTCTGTGGTCCTGGAAGAACTGATTTCAGTTCACCCAGGATGTGCTGTGTTCTCTAGCATAGGTGGCGTGTGCAGTAGCTGCTTCCCACATTTGGCTCCTTCCCCCTCTGGCTCTGACCATGTGCCCTCTCCATTTCCATTCTCAGGCTGGGCTGCCCTCCTTCCGGGCCCTCGGGAGCAGCATGTGACCACACCTGGATTCATCTTGAGCGGCCCCGCTGCATTCCCACCATGCTTGGGGATCTCCCGGGCACCTGCTGGCTGCTCTGTGCCTTTGGTACCTTGGGAATAACCATATTTCTAGAGTGCTTGCAGTTCCCACAGTTCCTATAAAATTCTAATATGTTTACACTAAAAAAATTCATGTTGTTAAAAACTGGGGCAAACTCGATCTCAAGTGATGCTGACTTTCATGTGATCCTCGAGCTACATGGGACACCTGTGGGTCTCAGACCAGGTTCCACCTTCGGGGCCTAATAAGAGTCTCCCACTCTGGTGTTCTCTGCCGGGTATATATGTCCAAAGTCTTAGTTCCCAGAATGTAACTTTTGATTGTCAAGGACTTGGCACAGGATCCGAGGCTCTGCCTGACGTGAGTAGGTAGAGCGAGATAATGGGGGGCGCCAATGACAGCCTCCTCTCTGGGTTCCTTCTGCTGGGGTTCTCAGACCAGCCTCGGTTAGAGCGGGCCCTCTTTGGGGTCGTCCTGCTCCTTTACCTCATGACCCTTCTTGGCAACTCTGCCATCATCCTGGTGTCCCTCCTGGACCCCAAGCTCCACACACCCATGTACTTCTTCCTCTCCCACCTGTCCTTCCTGGACCTCTGCTTCACCACTGGTATCCTTCCTCAGCTCCTAGTCCACCTGGGGGGCTCAGACAAGTCCATCTCCTATGGCGGCTGCGTGGCTCAACTGTATGTCTCCCTCGCACTGGGGTCCACTGAGTGTGTCCTCCTGGCCGTCATGTCCTACGATCGCTATGTTGCTGTCTGCCGCCCGCTACACTACACTCTTGTCATGCATCCTCGGCTCTGTCACTCCCTGGTGGCCACGGCGTGGCTCAGTGGAGTGGCCACCACCCTGGTACAGTCCACCCTCACCCTGCGGCTGCCCTTCTGTGGGCATCGCCGCGTGGACCACTTCTTCTGTGAGGTCCCTGTTCTCATCAAGCTGGCCTGTGTAGACACCACCTTCAACGAGGCTGAGCTCTTTGTGGCCAGCGTCCTGTTCCTGGTGCTGCCCCTGTCTCTCATCCTGGTGTCCTACGGCCACATTGCCCAGGCTGTGCTGAGAATCAGGTCGGCTGCTGGCAGGCAGAAGGCCTTCGGGACCTGCTCCTCCCACCTGCTGGTGGTCACCATCTTCTACGGGACCATCATCTTCATGTACCTGCAGCCGGCCCGGAGCCGATCCAAGGACCAGGGCAAGTTTGTCTCCCTGTTCTACACGGTGGTGATGCCCGTGCTCAACCCTCTGATTTACACTCTGAGGAACCAGGAGGTGAAGACGGCACTGAGGAAACTCTGGGGAAGACCTTATGATTGAGGGGACCTGGTGACTTCCAGGTGACACTTAGGAGACACGGTTGCTCCCCTAGAGGATGACTTGGAAATGGCGACGACCCAACCCTGGGCTTTGGTAGAAAGCGAGGCTAGTTTGAATTTCAGAGCAGGACAGACTGAGAGGCGCATTTTGCAGATCTGGGTCCTCATCACGGGGTTGCCAATGTTAGGCAACCAGATGAGAACGCGACCGTGCTCCAAGCACTGTGCTGCATGAGAACTCCTTCTGTGTAACAGTCTTAGCCACGTGCTAGAGAGAGAGAGAGACCTGTGATGGGTCTCTCTCAGATACTGAAGAATTTGGGTCAGTTGCTCAGAACAGAAAGTACAAACTCTAAAGCTCAGTGACTATTTTGACTGACCATGGACTGCTGGACCCTCAGGTGGCCGAGGGTCCCTGAGTTCTCTTAGGTGCATCCCCCACCCCATGAGTCCTATGAGCTCTGAGCCCCTCTAGCGGGTCCCTGTGTGAGTCCCATTGAGCTCGGAGCCTGCCTGTGTAGGTCCCCGCACGAGTCCTGGGATCTCTGAGCCCCTCTCCACTACTGTCCTTTCCTCTACAGGACATCAAACTTTTTAGTTCCTCTCGTCCCTGTTTTGAGACGCCCACTGTGCTGTGACTTAGTGCCTGTTTCCCATGCAATCTCAGTACAGGTGCCTCCTGGATGTCCATTTAAGTGCAGACCTTTCCACCTGTGTCCTCCTGCTCAACCACACTGCATTTGACTGCTTGGCCCCGGGCATCAAAGGTGATCTGGCATTCAGCACCTGTTGACTAACTTCAAGCCCCGTGGGGGTGCTTTGCCCACTTTTCTCAGTATTAGAAAGTGAAGAGCTGTCCCCAAGCCTCGGTCCTTCCTTCCTCTCACAGGAAGGGGCCTCTGCCCTCAGGATGCCATGGGCTCCCTGCTGGACAAGACGTTGAGTTAGTAGTCACCTCTTACACTCTCTGTTCTACATTACATTGTGTGTGCATGTCTTCATACATCTTGGAACTGCCATTTCTTTTAAGAAATTGATTCATTTATTCAATAGTTATTGAGGCTCTGAGGGCATAAATTAAAAAAAGAAAACAACCTATGGCTTCACAGAGTTTTTACGCTAATGGTCCAACTCAAATTGTGGAATATTTTTCACTATGTGACAGTATCTATTATCAAAACAATAGAAAAAAATATTAGGGAAAATCCTCATCTTTAGCAAATTATTTGTAAAATTAAATCCATGTCAACCAGATCACAAGATAAATAGCTACATTTTTCTTTCACTTGGATTTTTGTTGTTAAATTGACGTGACTACAAAGAACGTTATCTGAGCAGTAACTCCTCACCCTGAAGGAGAAGGAAAAAGTGTTCATTATTTTCTAATTTACACATTAAACAATTATACATTAACAAGTGTATAGAAATGAAGGAATCTGTGGCTGAGTTTTCAAGGGCCTGACATCTTGATGACCTTGAAATTGTCCCCATGCACACTCGTAGCAGAGGCACACTTCCTGTCCGGCTAGTGCAAGGGCCAGGAGGGGTCCACCTGGGTAGCAGGACAGGTGGGGCACCTTCTGCTGTGCTGACGAGGGCACCTGAACCTCCCTCCTTCAAGCAAAGTGGGATCCGTGCTCTGGACTGGTGGCCACAGTGAGACAGTGAGGACCGTGGGCTTACTACGCAGGATGGAGATCTTGGACCTCTCTGATGAGGGGGTCAGGTCAGTGATTATTCAAGGGAAAGTAGGTGCTCCTGTTCTGAATATCATAAAGCAAAAATCCATAGCTATTTAAAAGCTTTAAGTTAAATTCACATTTTCCCCGACACTACAATAATCCTAGGTGCTAATGGGCAGCACATGGTGTTCCAGGAAACATTAGCTCTGAGCCAGCTGAAGTGTCATCAGAGTGGATGGAGGACTAGGGACAGGGGTATGGATTCTTAGCCCAGCCCTGTGCAGGGGCAGTTGGCCCTGGAAGGTGTGCAGTGCCACAGCCCCCCACGTTGCTGTGCCCGACCTCAGTCATAGCCGACTGCAGCCATGGGCCGCTTCCTGGGGGCTTTGCCCGCGTGGCCATCTCCCCGAGGACCCCGTCGTGGTGTTCCATAGCTGTGTGCGAGCCTTGGAAGACGCCCAGTTTGATGATGTCTCACACAGACCCCTAAGTGATGGCAGAGACAGTGACTGAGGGTATTTTTCCAGAACGGTGACCTGGAGTCTCTGGTTTGGACTGTGTTGGTGTGCCTTGTGCACACTTGGCACTGCCGTACCACGGACTTCATCCCCAGCCCTCTCTTCTCTTTTCTCCTTCCTTCCTTCCTTCCTTCCTTCCTTCCTTCCTTCCTTCCTTCCTTCCTTCCTTCCTTCCTTCCTTCCTTCCTTTTGTTTTCTTTCAACAGGGTCTGCTGAGGCTGGCCTTGAACTTGCGATCCTGCCTCAGCCCCCTTAGGCTGGGATTGCAGGTGCAATGCCATGCCCAGCTTTGTTTGAGTTTCTGTAGAAGAAAGACAGTGATTGTCTAAGCCTTCCAGGGACCCATTCTGTGTTAACAGGTGCTCCTTCTCTGTCCCAGGTGACCTGTGCCTCCCTGAGGCTGCCATTCTGCCACTCACTTTTTCTTGATGTTCCCACCCCCCACTCTTCCTCTTTCTTGGAACAAGCCTTTTCCTGCAGCTCAGCAGGGGCCCCTCTCTGAGTTACTGCAGAGAGTCAGCCTGAGAACCAGCTTCTAGCCAGAGCAACACCTCTTACTTCTAACTAGGGGTCATGCTCCACCTGGGGGTCGGACTCCTGGACTCCTGGGAGAAGGCCTCAATCCCCTTGTGGTCTCCAGGGGCCAGCACTGGAGCCTGGCTCCGTAGAGGGTATGCTCGCTGCTGCCTTCTGGGAACACCTGGTCTGCTTCCCCCTCTGTCCTCTCCAGCAGTTCCCATGACCCAGGCACCACCTGGGAAGGTCTGTTTATACCCACTCCTTACAGGCGGCTGGAGACACTGCCAGAGCGGTTGCTCCTGAGCCAGAGGTTGGCAGCTAGGGCCAGCCACAGCGGCCAGGTGTGATTTAGCAGATGCAAGCAGTGAACTGTTTCCCAAGGTTCCTCCTCAGGAATGATGGTGTCACCCCCCGCCCCCCTCCCTGTGCTGATCACCTTCAAGGCAATTAAAAGGCATGCTTTGCCGCCTCCTGTCATTTCCCCATCCCATGCTCCCTCACGCAGCAGCCCAGAATCGCCCTCTGAGGGAAAAGGCATTGAGTTCAGTTGAAGAGCTTTCTGGTTAAAGGCAAAACTAGTTAGTTAGCCTTTGGCCTAGAGTTCTCTCTTTTTTGCTTTAAATGACAGTTGTGTTCAGGATTACTTTTAAGAAGTCTTCATATTTGTGTTCTGTTGTTGGATTCTGGAAGTGAAAAGAGTCAAGCAGAGAAGAGTGATGGGTGAATGGCTCAGGGCAGGGTTGGCATCTCAAGAGAATCTGCGAGCTCCGTGTGGCCTGCACCCGGCACCCGCCCTGCAGCCGCAGTGATGTGCAGGGTGCTCTGCAGGAACAAGACCAGCCTCGTGAACCAGGTAGGGTATGGGAGCTCGTGTCTGGTGTTGACTCACATGGCTTCTCTGGTGGTGACAGCTGAGAAAGACGATGGGCATGTCACTGCAGCCTGAGTGTCAGGAAGGGCCCATCTGAGCAGCTGGAGGGGCCAGGAGCAGGGGTGTTGTGAGGAGCTGGCTCATCCCGCCCTTCAAGTGAGGGCTGTCTGTGGTGTGCTCCAGTCAGGCAGGACAGCGATGCTGGCAGGGTTTCAGGACAGAGCCCACCCCCACCTTGTCATCACCATGTCATTTCTGAGGGTGGGAAATAATCAACCATGGGATTCAGAGAACTGCATCTTCCAGAAGAGTGCCGGAGGACCCCCTCCGTGGGCTGCCCAGACTCTGTGAACTCCTCCAGGGCAAAAAGTTCCCTCCAGCTGCCAGTTTAGAAGGTCTGTGCCCAGTGGTGTCTGGCTCAGGCTGTGTGTGTGAGGTCCAGGGAGAGCAGGTCGAGCAGAAGGAGAGGCAGAAGTTCAGGGAGGTGGCCTCCGTGGAGGCTGGCGGGGAACCTGCTGGACCTTGACAGGGACTGCCTGCCCTGGAGGAGGGGCAGTTGCCTGCAGGACTCACCGGGCTCAACAAGGTGAGTTAGTCCTTTCCAAGACCTCGCTGTATGTTAGGGACACCGAGCTTTGACTCCCAAAATATTTCTTTCGAACTTTAAAATTTAATTTTATTAAAACTTTCTACTTTAAGCTCTTTGTATATCCTAGAGATCCATCCTTTGTCACAAGAGCAGCTAGCCGAGAATTTCTCCTGTGTGCTCTCTCTTCACTCATAATGGTCTGCTGGGATGAGGCTTTGTAACCCAAGGCCATCCCAGGTTCCCGAGCTTGGGGGTCCTACTGACAAAGCCGTTGCCTCAAAGCTGAGTGCTGACCCTACATTTTCTCCTAGGAGTTTCTAGCTTCTGGTCTGATTCCCAGGTCTTTGATCCATTTTCAGGATCAAAGTGCAGGATGGGAGGTGAGGCTGAGTCCCATCCTTCTACACGTGAGTAACCAGATCTCCAGCACCAGTGGGCACAGGGGCTGTCTTTTCTCCGGGGCATGTTTGGGCACTTTGTCAAGGATAGGTTGACGGTATCTGTTAGCGCAAAAAAAAGATTTGGATGAACAAAAACTTCACACATCAGCCAAAAGCCTTTATTCAGAAACGGTTCTAATGGACCCACTTTATTTATGGTTCTTTATTCATGGTCCTGATGGACCCACTCTCCTGGTGGAAAATGAGCCACTGAATAAAGGATGGGGACTGGGCTTATATAGGTGACTTGATTAATGCCAGAGCGTGTCTCATGGAGGGTCTGGGGTCAGCGGTCAGTGGCCCAGATGGAGGGTCTGGCATCAAAGGCCAGTATTATCTCTTTCCCCTGGGGCCTCACTGTACTGTCACTGAGAAGGACTTATGTGCGGAAGGGTCGATACTTGGGCTTCTTCCTAGAGATTGTGGTCTAGGCCTGGAAGTCTGTCCTCCCCAGGGCTCATCTTGTCCCTGGGAGATGTAGTAGAGAGGATCGATGCCCTCAGCGAGTGGCTTCCTTTCCCTGCCTTTCCCCAGGCCTTACTATGTTGGGTTTGTCACTTTCCACATCTCATGGGGTCTAAGTGGCTGGTCTCTGGGTCTTCTGGCCTACGGGTCTGTTTTTATACCAGGGCCATGAAGTTTACTGTAAGGAATGTAATGATGACGTGTGCCAGCCCAGGTTTCTTAGCTTTGCAACCAAAGCACAGAGTGTTACCAGTACGCTATTGGTCTTGTATGCCAGCCTCGGTCTGAGGCAGGAGCCTAAAAGTGTTCCTGAAACATCCTCAAAATTACTACTGCAATTGCTAATTCTGTTATCATTTCTAATGTGCTATTGGATACCCTCCCCATATTTTATTAGGGATTTCACAAACCATAATTTATGTTGGCTTTTGTAAATTTTTAATTTTAGATGTTTTTATCCAAAAATTCTTTTCTGATAGTTTTCCAATAAATTTTTCTTAATTATCTTACTTTGTTTAGCAGGAGTACCAAACCGTGAATACTCTGGCTGTTGGATAGGTTTCTTTTGAATTATATATTTTAATACTCTCTTCAAATTTGGGCATGAAACTTTTTTGTGTGTGATCTGGTTTTATGAACACAAGCTACAGAAAACACGGTCTGCACTCCGGTGCTGCCCATGAGTGGACTTTTATTAGGCTTCTTTTATTGGGCTTCTTCCTAGAGACTGTGGAAGGGCCCAACACCCCTCTCACCACAGCTGATGCAGTGCGTGCACTTCCTCGGGCGGGGAGGTGGGGGGTGTAGGATCAGACAATAAGGAGGCCTTGGGCATTTCCACATTGTGATGGTGAGATTGTTGTAGCAGCCAGAAGGGGGTCATGTGGCCTGATGCCCGGGGTTGCCACGTTGCCCAGCTGTCATGCTGGGGAGCCCTGCTGACGTGCACAGGGTTAGCGCAGCTCAGGTGGGTGGCACAGTCACAGTGTCTCCGAGGTGTGACTGGAGCAGCAGGGCCTCTTCTACCAGGGGCGGGGCCTTTGTGCCCACCTTCCTTGAGAGTCACATGACCTTCACACCAGTTGACCACACCGCAGTGTCCTTGCTTGGGAAGGCTAGAGATGCACACCGCGGGGTCGGGGTGACCTTTCAGCCATCCCTCTGCTGGGCACTCTTGTTGTGTGTGGCCCCCCCTGGCTCTGTGAATCTCACAAACAATTCTGAAGAGCCACATGCCCCTTGTTGAAGGCAACAAGATAAAATTTAAAAAAGCATTAAAAACCAAAACGCTTCTTTGCCAAAGATTTCATAAGAACAAAGGTTCAGGCGTACATACCAGTAAAGAATTCGTTTCTCTGTTTTTGATTTTGCCGCACTGGGAACAGAAGCCTCGTGCATGCTGGGCAGTGCTCCACCACTGAGCTCTGACTTCTCTGCTAAGAGGAGTTTTTCTGGTAGCTGTGGTCTGCAGGAAGGACTGGCCATGGTCAGCAGCGTCCTCCTCCCAGCTGCTTCTGGTGATAGGAATATCGTTCTGCACCTGTGCCCTGAGACAGCGCCTACAGTATGAAGGTCCCCAAAGAAGGGAGTCAAGATCACAGAGATGACACATCCTCAGGAAAACTAGTGTGGGGGCCAGAGGCACCTGGTCTCTAGAGGGAGGCCACAAAATGTGAGAACACACGACCAAGAAGCAAGGGCTGAGGGAAGCAGAAGCGGGGAGTGGCGTGAGGCCAGGAGAGAGCTTCCTGATGGCCTCCACCACCCCAGACGGTGTCTTTGCCAGGTCATCCAAGTCTCAGGAGCTGGCTTTTACTTAGTGAAATCAAATCCAGCATTTCTCACCCACGTAAACCTGTATAACTAGTGTCCAGACTTGGGCATGACAAAAAATAGACTTTATTCCCCTTAATTGAAAAGTGCTAAAGTAAGACCTGAGGTTCTGTCTTTAGTTGGAATATCTCAGTCTCTACCTTTCTGTAACCAGAAAGACAGTGACGGACAGGAGTAGGCTTAGATAAATTGAAAGGTGATCTAGTTTATTCCAGACTTGTAAAACCTTCGAGTTGCCCTCTGCTCTGCTTTGGATGGCAAGAGCTGGACAGTCCACCCCACACCATCAGAGGCAGACACCAGGACACAGAGCCCAGCCGCCTGTTGCCCGCTGCAAGGGAGCCACCCATGAGTGCCCTCCTGGGAGGTGGCAGGCCTAAGGGACCTGGTGGGGTCTGCCGTCTTTCCCAGCTGCGCCTCGGCCTTGGGAGCACCGGTGGGGATGTGGATGCAGGGGGGTATCAACGAGAGTGGCTCGGCAGGCTTCATCCTGGTGGGGTTCTCGGACCACCCTCGACTGCAGAGGGTTCTTTTTGTGACCATCTTGGCCTTGTACCTGCTCACCACCTTGGGGAACTCCGCCATCATCCTGGTGTCCCGCCTGGAGCCCCGGCTGCACACGCCCATGTACTTCTTCCTCTCCCACCTGTCCCTCCTGGACTTCAGCTTCAGCAGCAGTGTTGTGCCCCAGCTCCTGGTCAACTTGCGGGATCCCTTCAAAACCATCTCCTATGGCGGCTGCGTGGCTCAGCTCTGTGTTTCCCTCGCGTTGGGGTCCACTGAGTGTGTCCTCCTGGCTGTCATGTCCTACGATCACTATGTTGCCGTCTGCCGTCCCCTCCATTATACCCTCTTGATGCACCCCCGCCTCTGTCACTCCCTGGCGGCTGCCGCGTGGCTCAGCGGAGTGGCCACCACCCTGGTACAGTCCACCCTCACCCTGCGGCTGCCCTTCTGTGGGCATCGCCGCGTGGACCACTTCATCTGTGAGGTCCCTGTGCTCATCAAGCTGGCCTGTGTGGACACCACCTTCAACGAGGCTGAGCTCTTTGTGGCCAGCATCCTGTTTCTGGTGCTGCCCCTGTCGCTCATCCTGGTGTCCTATGGCCACATCGCCCAGGCCGTGCTGAGGATCAGGTCAGCTGCTGGCAGGCGGAAGGCCTTCGGGACCTGCTCCTCCCACCTGCTGGTGGTCACCATCTTCTACGGGACCATCATCTTCATGTACCTGCAGCCGGCCCGGAGCCGATCCAAGGACCAGGGCAAGTTTGTCTCCCTGTTCTACATGGTGGTGACGCCCGTGCTCAACCCTCTGATTTACACTCTGAGGAATGAGGAGGTTAAAGGGGCACTCAAGAGGGTCCTAGAGAAGGTCCTGGGAGTAAGTTGTATATGATTGTCAAAAAGGTGTACATGCAACACTGTGAAGAGCATCTTTTGTGATATAAAACACATTTATCATCTGAAAACAGAACACTTTTGTGTCATTTTCTCTCTAAATTCCCTGGAATTCATGTGTATTCCCAACTTGGCCGCCACTCAGTAGTAGTGTGGCGTGGACCCTCGGTGCCCTAGCCTCCGGGGACTTTCTGTGAAGTGCATTATTTGTGAAGCACTTATGAGGCTCACTGTAAATCCGTGCTTTGCCAGACTGAGGTGAGCAGGGGCGTGCTGGGGATGTCCAGAGCAGCCAGCCCCTTGGTGAAGACACAACTTCTCTATGCGCCTTCCCACAGTTGCAGAGGGATGTGGGGCCCATGTGCTTACCAGGATGCCGCTGAGATGGCTGCAGGGTAGGAGGGGTGTGTGTGGGTGTGTGGAGGTGTTGGTGAGCTGTCCTGTGGCCAGTCATTCACTGCCCAAGCAGCTCACCTGCTGAAGGCAGGGAAGAGATGGGAGAGGGGTGACACCGCACAGGGACCAGGACCTCCTTCCAGGTGACAGACAGAGGGCAGCAGAGCTGGCTCTGGCTGTGCTCAGATCTGATGAGCATCAAGTTTCTAGCTGTCAAGTGAGACTGGCGTCTGCTTCCTAAGAAATATGCAGTTGTGTGCTCTTCTCTGGCTTCCAAGGAGGTATAAACAGGGTACCCATTGCTGCTGGATGGCTACATTTCCATCACAAAACACAGCTTACATAATTTTAAGGTTTATCTTTCAGGGAAAAGCATCATCAAAGTGATCCAATCATCTCCACTAACCAGTGCCCTTCGTTTCACATGGGTTCACTCTGAATGCCCGTGGCCTGGACCATTCTTGTTCTAGAAAGGAAGAATCTTGGATCTTGACCCTTGGAAAATTTGTGAGCTCAATGTTGCCTTTTCATTTCATTTTACTGAAACAGGCATTAGGCCGTCCATGGCAGGAAAGGATGGTCACGTTTAAACCTCCCTCAAAACAAACCAACGGTTCAGCGAGACAAGCAAGAATGTACGGGGAGCATCCTGCACTGTGCTGACCATTGCAGGACAGGACCGAGGTCAAGGGAGGAGGGCCATTTATAGTCTCAGAGGTAAAATGAGGAAGACCACACTGGCCCTGCGTGTGGGAGTTCTTGTCCCTTGACAGTTGGCTTAGCCACAGTGACGTGCAGGAAGCTGAGAGCATCTTCTGGAACTAAACAAGATGTGGCTCAGCTGGAATAAAGGTTCAGAGGTGAGAGGAGCAGGAGAAACCTGGGCGGGAGGCGCTGGCCATGAAGGCCATTGTGAGCCCGAAACGGGAGCGGGGAGCCCCAGGAGCTTATGTCTGTGCTGTAGGTCTCTCCTCAGACCTGCCCTCTGTTCCCTGAAGAAACATGGCACTCTTCACATTAGGGGAGTGCCCACAAGGCATTTTGGGTTGAGCCTGAGGAGTTGCACGTGGCAGGTGCTGGTGACCTTTCCTCCCGTTGTCCTGTGTGATGCCGTGATAAAGGAGAGTGGAGTCTGAGCACAAGCCACTGACTCATCTCACAGGATTTGGTCAACTTTCCACATGCTGAGTTCAGCCAAGGGAACTGAAGAGAAAGGGTGCGAATGAGGCTTTTTCTCCAGACAGCAATCACACAGGCACACAGCTGCCTCCCATTCAACTAGAACACGCAGGATGGTGCCTCGGGTCTAAAGGCTCTTGGAGTTTTACATCCCCATTTGTACAACTCTCTGAATGTCCTTAGAGGGTTCCTCTGAATCCTTTCAGAGTCATGTCACAAGCTCCATGGACTTAGGATCCATTTCTGGAACTTGGATTTCTTGCTTAAGTGTGTTTTGATTCCTTGATTTTTACTTTTTTTTGTGTATTATAGATTCTTGCTTTGTGGTTACTCCGAGGCTTAGAGAACATCTGTTGATTAGTACAAATTATTTTGAAATGATGGTAACTTAACATAATCATAAATAAAAGAAAAAATAACAAAACAAGAAGGAAGAAGGGTTGTCCGTGTCTTAGCCAGAGAGAAGCCACAGAGGCCGGGGAGCAGGAGGCTCACTCTGCTTTCCCAGTTTGGGTTACTGGTGGATCACAGGTATCCACTGCCATGTACCATTTTTGTATTTTTTTTGTGTGTGTCAGTTCAGAAAAGAAAATTAGTTTAAAAATAAAAAGAAAATATTAGAAAAATACAATGCTATTTTTATTAGCTCAAAAACTATGTTAAACGATGTATTTCCTCTATAAAGTAACGAGCCCAAGAGGTGTCAAAGGAAGAAGAGAGCCCTCCGCACAGGGAGAGAGTGTGACTTATTGTTCCTGGGTGACCCCCAGAGATCAGCAGTTCCTCAGCTCATTGCCAACGGGTCACGGGTACCTCCAGACCAACGGCTAGGAGAACGACACTTGTTTAAGGTTGCTGGGTGACCCTGGGGTTCCCCCTTCTCTTCACATCCTTATGACCACTCAGTAACTCCCCGGTGTAGGGGGAGATGCTTGTGCAAGACATGAACCTCAAACAGGGTTGTTTCAAAGCCACTCGTCCCGTGGGTCAAGAGCTGGCGGGACACAAAATAACGAAGCTAAGAAACGTCATATGATGCAATTCCTGACCGAGTGGGAACTCCAACAAGTTCAAACCGCCTCACAGTCAGAGTTCCTTCTGGCCGGGTCATTGGAGTATGCTCTGTCCCCAAACGGTTGTAAAGGGTGACAACGAACCTCGCAGCTGCAGTCAGGGTTGGCTTGTCCTCTCAGTGCAGTGAGGTGCCGATAGGTGAAGCTGGAGCACTGGCCGGTCTCAGCTCTGCATACTGAATGTGGACATGGGGCAATTTATTGACATCCCCAAAGTTAGTGTTCCACAGTTACTGTGTTCGATTGGCATGTGAAGTGCATTTTATTCACAGAAACAACGTAGTTAATAAGTAGAGATACAGAGGTAGATGAGAGAGAGAGAGAGAGAGAGAGAGAGAGAGAGAGAGACAGGCACCTGATCCCACCATGGCATAACTCCAGAACTCGGTTCCACCGTGTTGAACACATAGCTGTTACAGTTCCCTTATAGAGGAGGGTGTGCAATTTTGGCCCAGGAGGGTGCACATGCTCAGCACCAGGACGAGAGGAAAGGCACCTTGAGGGCCTCTCAGGAACCAACCATGCTACAGCCATCACAGGCTCAGACAAGTGGAAATGCAAGCCTGCTTCAGGACTGGCGGAGACTAGAGGCCCAGGGAGCCCCAAACTCAAGGAGACACCATTTGGCCAACAAGCAGCTCTGAGGTCCTCCAGCTGTGGATTGGGCTGCCCAGCACTGCTCATGTGGGTGTCTCCACGTGACACTCCTTCTGCAGGATGCAGGGTGCAGGACATGGTGCAGGCTTCACCAGGGGTTCAAAGCAAGGCCCAGGGGCCAGACAGGGTGTTGGGGGTTGGATTCCCCGCACGCTGCCCCTGACAGGATGACGCACGGGGATCCGAGGTGAGATGAAGCTTCACTGAGACCCCAGGGAGGGAGAAGTGCTGGCCAGGGGATCTGCAGGCAGTGTGCAAAGCGGTCCAGAGAGTGGGACGCTCGGGCCACCATCATGAGAATCAAGCCCTTGGGAGCCCATGTCTGAGCACAGCGTGTCCAGAAGGATGGGCTTGGACCTGAGGATTTAATGTTCGTTCGCCCTGCTGGGTTTTGGTCTTGCTTTGATCTGAGCCCTCCTTTTTGTTCCCTTCTTTCTGCCTTTTGGAGTGGAAATGTTTACCCTGTAGCTGTCCCACTATTGAATCTCAGAAATAAGTAACTCTCATTTTTATTTTTACAGGGCTGGTAGCTGAGTCTTGGAGGAGATGGACGTGGACTTTGGGTCATGCAGCAGTTAAAATGTTGGTTCTCTGGGCTGAAGTGCATGCATGGCATGTTGCAAGGGCCCTTGTGGGTTATGGTGGAATACTGTGACTGGACCTGAAATGTCCCCAAAGGCCTGGGCGCTGAAGGCTTGGCCCCCAGCACAGAGCTCCAGCCTGGGAGAAGGGGCTGAGGGGAGGTCTCTGGGTCACTGGGCTGTGCCCATGAAGCTGTTCATGGGGGCAGACTGGCTCAAAGGCAGCCATCCTGGGTCGTGGGGAACCATAGCTGGGTTTCCCGCCTGGTTTCCCAGCAAGCCCTAAGGAGACAAAACCATTAGTCACATGTGGCCTTTACCACTGGATCCTGGCTCTAGGGGTGTGCCTGACTCTTCATTATTATCCTAATAAACCAGGCCTATTCCAGCCAGGAGGATGTCACTTTTGTCCTAACCCACTAATACTCCTCTCTTTCTGACCCAAATTGCAGGAATCCAACTGGTCTTGCTGCCACCCAGGACCCATTTTGTGTCAGTAAGCCCCCAAGTAAGTCCTTCCCTGTGCAAGCTGAGATCTCTCTGCCTCTCTTCCTTTGGTCTCATGGCACTTGGAGCCAGTCATCATAAACCAGGACTAGGCAGTCCCAGAAAAAGGGCATGGGCACTGCCAGCCTCTACTTTGTCTCTTTCTAGGGTTGCCAGGTGGTGAGATCAACAGGTTTGCTCCATGTGCTCCCACCATGGTGGACACCACATCCCAGAGCAGTTTCACCCCCAAGCATGGGCTGAAATATCCCAAACCATGAGCAGAACCAAACCCGCTTTTCCATAGGCTGATGATCCCAGGTGTGTGTTGGAATAACAGAAAGCTGAACACACTGTGTGACAGAAAGACAAATAGAGGTTGGAATGCTTTCAGCTAGATGGTTAGGGCAAAGACAATTATTCATTATGAGTTCCTTGTTTTCCAAGAGTGGTGCATTTAATTGGCAGTCCTAACAGGTGTCAGGTGCCATGGGGACACAGAGAGAAGCATTGTCAAGTGTTCGTGGACTCTGTCTCCTGGGATGGCTTAAGTCTCAGTGGATTGGTTCTGGATGGTGGGACCCAAAATCCCCACACTACATTACGTGGTCACATCACCCACCCAACCCAAAGTGTCTGTCGTGGTGGTGGAGAACCCAGGGCGCAGGGTCTCAGAGGCTCAAAACAGGTGCTCAGAAACCAAGTACCGGAGAACAGTCAGTATTGGGGAGGGTTGGGAGGGAAAGTGGCTGGGCTTGGGAAGAGAGTCTTTGGGAATCTGGGGAGGGGCAGCGAGGAGCTTCCTTCGTTTGGTCTCAATGTAGCGCCTGGTGCTTTTCAAAACGAAAGACTGCAAATGTTCTCCACTGGAATTAAAAAAAACAAACCAGGGAGTCTTGCAGAATGTATGTTTCACAATTTTATAACCAAACTACAAATTGCTTGGAGTTACAACATCCTAATTTGCTGCCTTAGGTAGAAACCTCTTTATGAAGTGAATTCTATTAAAATGTTTTTAAAATCTACCACACTTTTAATTTTATATATTTATCTCTGATGTGCTATTAGACTCCTTTTTTTTGCTGATGTTTAATTTAGAGACTTCTGTTTATTTAAAATGATAGTTTACTATTTTATTTTCTTGTATTTTCCTAAATTATTTAACTTTCTTTACTCATTTTACTTTGTTTAATAATAGTGCTAAACCTGAATATTCTTACATTGTGATGCTCAGGGGTTTGAAAATTGATAAATTTTAAAGATCACTGATTGAAATTTTGGCACTCCTAATTACCTTGCTTTTTGTTTCTGCTTTCAAGTCGTACTGCAATATATTATGGGATCAAACATTTCTACTCTGATGTAATCACATCTTCATTGAATTAATACCTAGTCAACGATGCAAGTTTGGGCTTTGCATATTTTTATGAAAATATATCAATACCTACAATCAATGTGGACTGTCATGTTATTTCATAACTCAGATATGATGTCCTCATGTGGTAATAAAACATCTGTGTAATGACTTCCCTCCACCAACAGGAAGCACACTTTGCATCCACTTGGAGCCAAAGGTTAAAAATGTAAATGACTGTAGGAAAAAGAAATTTAAGAAGGTAGAGAAAATAATCCACTTCCTAAAGATGGTTTTGGAGCTTGGTGGTGTCCAGAGTGCCTAAAGGAGTGGTGAAGCAAAGAATAAAAACCAGATCCAAGACCAATCCCCACCCCACCCCACAACCCTGTGCACGCGCACACAACAGAAGAAAGAGGAATGAGCTGGTTTGGGGGATCAGAGAAATCAATTCAGCTGCTGGTTTCAACAGTTGCCAAGTAGTTGCCTTCCACCGACAGCCCTCCAGCTGACTGTTTGCTAATGCTGACCACATCTGCCACGAGACCACCACACACCCATATCACACTCTCTAGGGTGATGAAGAGTGGTTTTTCTCTCCCTTAGTTGAGTAAAACCTTCAACCAAACCTCAGTGCTCTCTCTGGTTGGAGTTATCTGAGTTTTTCCATTTCTGTAACGACAAAGGCATTGGTTTATGTTAGGCATAGTGGTCTGGGAGGAATGGGTGTCCTTGTATTTCTTAGAGCATGATTGTGTTTGCAGTGTTCTCTACTCCACAGAGCATCATCACCAGCTGAAAGGCGAGGAGAATTTGCATTCTATAGGTTGCATGGTTGGGAGGCAGACCCAGGCCACTAGACCTGAGGACGGAGCTGCTAGGAACCCAACCCAAGATCGGTTTTTGCAAGGTGTGGGCCTGTCACTCACTTGAGACAGTCATCTTTCTCAGCTGAGCCTCAGCCTCAGGAGCACACTGAGCACGTGGGGATGGTGAGGAGTGCTAGTGAGAACAAGCAGGCACTCCCTAGTAACCCACACTCACTAGTACACCAGCACACACCAAGATAACAACACATGTTAGTGTAACAACACACACTAATATAATAAGGCACACTGATCAATACAACAATGCACACTTGTTAATAAAACAATATACCCTCATTACCCAATATACACTAATATAACAAGACACACTTAATACAAGGTACCAAAGTCCAGGGGAAGTAACTTTAAAAAGGTGTTTAATGATGTTTTTCCTCCCAAATAAGCATACTACAAGCTACACTGGTGTATTTCATATAGGAAAATATTGAAATTTGAAGGAAGCTGTATATTCAGAGAAGAAAGTTCAGAGAATATTTAAGCAATAGAAGGCTCTGAGAGAGTCAAGGTAATGAAGACAGAGATGTTGAGATATTTGTAAACAGACTCAGTTTCAACATGTCGATGAATGCCCTAAGTGATGGTGCTACATTGCATGAAGAACGTCACACTCAGAAGGCAGGTTCTGGGCCTTCCCCCAGCTCTTCCATCAAGCCTGATGGGAGACCCGCATGTCTAGCAGCATGATTGGGTTGGTGGTGGCCTCTGCCCATTCAGGATAGTGTGAGTTTGAACAAGGTCTCTTGGAGGCCCATCAGCAGGTGCAGATTCTATGTGGACCCATGGATCTGGTCCCCCTGAGGGAGCTGCACAAAGGAATGTGATCAGCAGCTGCGTCCAATCTGGAGAGAGGAAGCAGGATCAGAGGTGAGGAAACTGGGTGGGGCTTGATGGCTCCACAGGTAAAGACGAGATTATAAGAGAGAGAGTGCTTTTCCTGGTGATTTATTGTGAGGCTATTTTGTACTGATGGAGAGATGCTCATGGAGCAAGTTATTTGGTGCAGGGAACCAAAAGCACAGGTGGAAAAATAAGCTTTAAATGGGTTGAGAGAATCCTCTGCCATAAGGGGGAAGGGCTTAGCAGAAGTGGATTTGTGTATGTGTGTGGAGGGAGGGGTACCAGGGATTGGACCCAGGGTGTTTAACCACTGAGCCACATTCCCAGCCCTTTTATATTTTATTTAGAGATAGGGCCTTGCTAACTTGCTGAGGCTGACTTTGCATTTGGGATCCTCCTGCCTCAGCCTCCCAAGCCTCTGGGGTGACGGGTGTGCACCATTACTCCCAGCTATAATTGTTATTTTTATAACGGTTTTGTTTTTTTTTTAATTGTGATTTTGTTAAGTGTTAGACAAGCCTGTTGACTGCTGCTTCCCTGATCAAGCAGAAGGTCCCAGAGTGATGCTCAAGAAGGAAGGCCCCTCACACTGGGGAGATGCAACCTCTTCTTCCTGGACCGCCCCCAGAGGTTAGTCAGCTCCTCAGCTAATTGCCTACGGGACGTCGCTTTCCTCAGAAGATGCAGCACCAGGAACAAACCAGGGCCCTTTGATGAGTCTTCTGTTTCCCACCCAGGAGTCCCTGTCTCGCTGAGGTGGCTTTTCCAGGATTGGGTCCTGGAAACGTGTCTCAACAGACCTTGATTTGAAGTCAGTGACCTGTGGTCTGGGAATTATTTGGACATGGACCCCAAGGCTTGCTCTCTGAGGACAGGAGAAACGTGAGCTCTGCCCCTCACAGTGAGTAGGCCGGTGGTCTGTGCAGCCCGGGTGTCCGGGGTCTTGCTGGGGTCATGGAGTCCACGAACCTCACAGTTCCCATCCCAGTCAGCTGCTTCTGTCACTAGGGTGATGGTGATGTTGCCTGGGCCAGGGGAACTTCTGGGATTCAGAATTGTATCTTGTAATTTCTCATAAATGCAAGCCAGTGTCATGCAATTGCTTAGTATGACACCAACCCTCAAGAATTAAAATAAGAACACCATGGATAATGATGGCTGCGATGACTAGAAGGATAGATTCAGAGGCACTAGACATACAGGTGACACAGGTGCGCAGGCAGACGTGTAGCTAGACCCACGGCTCTGCACCCCAGGGGAGCAGTCCAACCCTGGAGCTCCAGCCCTGCAGAACTGCTGCAGAGGAATGGCTTACCCTGGCTTCTTCTTCCAGGAGGGAAGCTCTGCAGGCCTTTGAAATCGGGAGCTGCTGGCTCAAGCAGGGGAGTGGCGTCTGTCAATCAAAATGACAGAGTTTTAAATGACAGGACTGTGAGTCCCTGTGGATAGCAGCAAGGCTGGAGCCTCCCACCCCTCCAGGCTCTGCCACTCGCTGTGCAGAGCAGATAGACCACAGCGACTAGTCAGGAGAGTTCACGGTGCGAACAAGAAATGGTCTGACTTAAGGGGAAAAGGCAGCAGCATTGGTGTGAGAGTCAGGGCGTCTTCTCATGGGCCAGGAGACAAAAGGTGAGTCAAGAGGAACAGGACTTGATGTGGAAAAAGGTGTTATGATCAGCCTCTTGTTAATAACCAAGGGCTGTTTGGGACACTGTTTCTCAGGCTGTTTCTGCTGTGGCAGATCCGTGACGAGGGGGGACCTGGGCTGCATCATAAGCCAAGTATCTCCTACACAGAGCATCAGGTCTTTGTGAGCAGGCACAGTAAGTGCTGCTGGTTGGAAGGCATCTTTGCTGTAAAATTACAAACAGAAGAGGATAGATCTCCCTTTCCTCATTAAAATGTAAATGTTTATTACATTTCAGTTTTTTTTAATGGTCAAAATTCTGCTTTTTCCTCAATTTTGCTATTAACCTAAAAGTATTCTAAAATAATAACCTAAAATTTTAAATACACTTGAAAAAGTTTAAATAAAAGAATAAAATGGATTTGGGGCTGAATGCTGCTGGGTGAGAACCAGAGGTGTTGCAGAGGACAGGTTTTTCTGACTTGTGGTTCTGGTCTCCCTTTCTGGGGTCCCTCCAGGGAAGCACTTGTATATTCTCAGACTTGAGGTTCAGCAAGAACTGGAGTCTGCATGTCCAGGGCATCTTGCTTGAACACAAGGCCAGGCACTTCACCAGTGGGTGATCGTCTGACCTGGTCCTATGATGCCTGAGCAGACACAGGGTACAGTAACCACCGTTGCTCTTTCCGCTGGTTGGCAGAGTTGCCCTGGAGGAACGGTGCATCTGGGAAGTGTGCTAGGCCAGGAACCTTGATTCTGCCCCTTAGGAGAGGCTATGAGTACCCCGTCAGCCCATGGCACAGCTCTCTGCCTGCGGTGGCCGGAGGCTGCCCTGGGCTGGTGCCACGGTACAGGGTGTGGAGCCAGCTTGTGAATGAAACCCCATGTGAGGTTCTGGGCACAGGCAACCTCTAGGGTGTGGTGGGCAGGCCCCAGAGAGCTGCTCTCCCACACCAGGCCGGCAGCACAGCAGTGCCCTGAGACTGAAGGGTCATGGGGAGAGTTGGTGTCCCTGGCTGGTCATGCATGTCCCTGTCTTGCCAGCTCTGTCCTGAGCATTCCTGTTGCCTGATGCTTCAGGCACAGGTGTTCCTTGTGCCTTTCCCAAGGCTGCCTTGTAGATGCAGCAAGAAAATCTCAAGGACAGGTGCCCGTCTTTGAGTGGGTGGTCAGTACCTGTGTAAGCCCAGCCCTTCTTCCCCTCTTGAGTCCCCCCAGGGGCAGCTTCTCACCACACCTGGCATGCACAGGGCTCCCTAGGAGGAGGGCGGGAGGGGAGGCTCCTGCTCCCTCTCAGAGCTTCCTTACGGCCCCACAGCAAGTGAATAAAGGCTTCGCTGCAATTTCATTTGGGTCTCTGTTGCTCTCTCTGGCATCTCCAGCACCTCCCCACCCAGCCATTCCTGAGGTTGCCCACTTCCTGTTTTCCTCAATGTCCAGAAAGGCCTAGTGACTGTGCGACCCAGGACACTGGGAAAGTGCAGCCAGCCTCTCGCAGCACGCTGACCCCTTAGCGCGCACTAGACATCCATCAAGTCTTGGTAAATAGGGCCCCTCCCTTTCCAGGCAGCTTACAGTGTTTGCAGGTTTTCATGAGGTCAGTGGCGTCTGGATTTGGGGTAGACACAATTTAAGGATACAGGAGGCATAAAATGCATCTTACGAGGTTGGGGAGCCGGGACAGGGATGGGCAGGGCCAGAGCCAGGAGGACCTTGTCTCCTGAGATCCAGGATCTTGCAGTCACTCTCCCTGTGGGTGTCACAGGCAGCAGGTGAGAGAAGGTGCAGCCACGTGGGGGGCAGCCAGTGTGGGGAGCTGCAGGGTGCAGGGCTGCCCAGAGGTGCAGGAACGTGAAGGGGCCACTCCACCCTGAAGAAGGGGCCACTCCACCCTGGAGAACGAGGTTCTTCAGCTCACAGGAGCGTGTTACTAGCTGCATCTCTTTCCTCCGTCTGTGCAGTGCCAGGCTCTATACCAGCTTTGGCACAGCCGCTAGTGTGTCCAGGTTCTTAAACCAGGTCCTTTGCAGTCTCTTGGCAATTTTTTTTTCTCTCTCATCCTTCTGCATGAGCAGAAGGCTCTCTTCCAGAGGCACCCAAAGCCAGGTCCTCTGCAAGCCTCTCATGGGTTTGTGTGGGTGGTGTTGGCGGACATCTCGGCCAGCTTCTGCAGGCCTCCGGGGAGCCTCTGCCTGGCTCCCATGTTTAGTGTACAGATCCTCCACTAGGAATAGGCTGAGAATGTCTGAGAGTCCTGGAAGCCGTACTTAGCATGGCCCGGGCCAGGACGCCCTTGCTTCTGCTTCCCGTGCAGGGAGCAAATCTGCACCCAGGCGCATCCCTTTCTCAGAACCTGCGCGCTGAGCTCCGGGTGTGGGTACGCAGCAGGCGTCACCGGCTGATGGGTTGTGACATGAATTTGAATTGGGAGTGGTGGCCAATCAGACAATTTTTCAGAATGAAAATTGTATTCTGTTATTTAACATCTCCCTCCTTTTCTCATCTGAAAACAAAATGCAGACTTGTCCTGTGCCATTGGTTTATCCCCCTCTCCATTGGAAACCAGCTTAGGTTTATTTGGGCATTTTTCACTCCACGGTCCCGGTCAGGGAAGAGTGTCATTCAGGTGGTTCTAGGTCTGTGTCCACCCTGAGCCTGATACCTCATGAGGACCACCGCACCGTTCTGCAGTTGGCCCTACATGGTGTCTTTGTGTCAGTGCCATCCGAGAGGGAAGCCTTCGGCCCTGGGAGAGTCTCAGGCCAGCGTGGAGGTGGGAGCTGGAAGTGTCCCTTGGCTTAGTGGCCGTCAGGCAGACTCTGTCTGCTTTCTCCCAGGCATAGGTCTTTGTGAACCTTTCACAAAGGGGGCTTCTGCACCCCTGTCCAACTCTCTCTCATGACCTCAGGCTCCTTGGCCTCTCTCATATAAGTTTTGCATTTCCTTAAAATTTAATTGGTGGGGCTGGGGATGTGGCTCAAGCGGTAGCATGCTCGCCTGGCATGCGCAGGGCGCTGGGTTTGATCCTCAACACCACATGAAAACAAAAATAAGGATATTATGTCCAATGAAAAAACTAAAAAAATAATAAATAAATATTAAAAAATTCTCTGTCTCTCTAAAAAAAAATTAATTGGTGTTTTGCTCCAGTCAAGTTAAGGACTTTTAATAGATTTGTGTAAGTACTCTTTTAAGTGAATTTTAAAAGAATGATATAATGCATTTTAACTCTTTACTAGTAACATATATATTATTTTTCAGTATTTCTCTTTTTTGACCTTTGAAGACTTTTAACCAAATTTTCTAAATAATACCTAAATAAATAAAGTACATTTTTAACAATGATCTTCATCTTTGGCATTCAGTTATGTAAGTGTTCAATCTGGTTTTGTCTCCTGGACTGTGAAGAGAAGGGCACAAACGGAGTATGAGCACGTGTGGGGGCGGCCAAGAAGGGGCACTCTTTCCAACCCCCACCTGCGCCTGTGATCAGGTTTTCGTGAAGATTTTCGCCAGTGGCTGGCACAAGGCAGAGGCCCGTCACCCCTTCATCTGAAGAAAGCCTGTTTTCGTGGCAGTCACGGCACAGTCTTTACATACAGGCAAACACCCACTCCGTCTCTGGTCATCAATCACCAGCTCCAAAGCTGAAGGCGTCTGTGGTTTCCCATGGACAGTCAGTGGGCTGGAGGGAGAGGCTGTTGACCTCCAGGGCCAGCAGCACAGAGGGCTGGGTCTGCTGACCCCTTGGGCTCTCACAGGGCCTAGGCCCACCCTCTCGGGTCTCCTCCTTCCCTCTGCAAGGGCAGCTCCCTGGGAGGCATGAGCTGGGCCAATGGGAGCTCCCCCACGGGGTTCATTCTGCTGGGCTTCTCCGCCCACCCCCGCCTGGAGGCTGTGCTCTTCGTGTTTGTCCTGTTCTTCTACCTCCTGACCCTGCTGGGAAACTTCACCATCATGGCCGTCTCCTACCTGGATCCCGCTCTCCATACCCCCATGTACTTCTTCCTCAGCAACCTCTCCTTGCTGGACGTCTGCTTCACCACCAGCCTGGCGTCCCAGACCTTGGTGAACCTGCGAGGACCGGCAAAGACCATCACCTACGGCGGCTGCGTGGTGCAGCTGTACGTGTCCCTGGCTCTGGGCTCCACCGAGTGCATCCTCCTGGCTGTCATGGCCCTGGATCGCTATGAACCTGTCTGCAGACCCCTGCACTATGTGGTCATCATGAGCCCGAGGGTGTGCCAGCAGCTGGCCTCCACCTCCTGGCTCAGCGGGCTGGCTAACTCCCTGATCCATGCCACCTTCACCCTGCAGCTGCCGCTCTGCGGCAACAGCAGGCTGGACCACTTCATCTGTGAGGTGCCCGCTCTCCTCAAGCTGGCCTGCGTGGACACCACTGTGAACGAGCTGGTGCTCTTTCTCGTGAGCATCCTGTTCCTCGTGATCCCACCCATGCTCATCCTCATTTCCTACGGCTTCATCACTCGAGCGGTGCTGAGGATCAGGTCTTCGGAGGCCAGGTACAAAGCCTTCAGCACCTGCTCCTCCCACCTCACAGTGGTGGTCATTTTCTACGGCACCATCATCTACATGTACCTGCAGCCCAGTGACAGTTATGCCCAGGACCAGGGCAAGTTCATCTCCCTCTTCTACACCATGCTGACCCCCACCTTGAACCCCCTTATCTACACCTTACGGAATAAGGATGTGAAGGGGGCGCTGAGAAAGCTCCTCTCAGGAAAACTGTGTCCCCTGCGGACATGATGTGCCAGGAGCTGCCTGGGGATCCACACCAGCCTCTGCCAGCCAAGCCCAAGCCCCACACTCCACGCCCACAAAACTGCCCCTGCCTCTGTCCTCATGAGGGTTCACGAGGACTGAGCTGTCACGTATTCGCTGGGCCAAGAGCTGAGCCGAGGGAAAAAGAGCATGCTTGAGGTCCCTACTCACCCCTGATCTGCAGATCAGTAGGTATTGTTCAGCCCTTCCTCTCCGTCAGTTCTTTCTTATCTCAGACGCATGTCAAGATTCCCAGAAGGGTCAGAGGAATAAAACGTGTCAGGTGTTTTTTCATGACCTGGTGCATCTCCTTCCTGGTCTGAAGGTCCCAGCACGCATGGTAGACACAAGTATTTTGAAAGAAAATGTGATCTAATACTGCTGTTCTGACCATCTCATGATTTAATCAGTAAGACTAAGGAGAGCTCAAACAACAGCATTTCCTCTTGTGAAAAGCAGCTTTATTGAAGAGTGACTGATATGCAGAAGGTGTAAATATCTAACGTGTACAACTGAATGAGCTGTCTCCTAAGCAGACACCCTGAGAAGGTCACCACGGTCACGGTATTCAATGTGTCCACCACCTCTAGAAGTTTGCTTGTGCCTCCCTTTTGTTGTAAGAACCCAACGTGAGATCTACCCTTTCAACATTTTTGGTCCTGGGAACTGGACCCAGGGGTGCTCTACCCCTGAGCTACATCTCCAGTCCTTTTCATCTTTTGAGACAGGGTCTCAGGAAGTTGCTGAGGCTGGCCTCAAGCTTGGATCCTCCTGCTTCAGCCTCTGGAGTTGCTAGGATTGCATTGCTGGGATCACAGGTGTGGCCACAGTGCCTGGCTCCCTCTCAACATCTTGTTAAGTGTGCAGAGTAGTATTGTGCTCCTTGTGAGCTCCCTCAGCATGCATGACTGAAACTTTGCATCCATAGAAGAGAATTCCCTGTTTTCTCCTCCTCCAGCCACACCCTGGAAGCCGCCATTCTAAGCTGCACTTGTGCATCTGGACGACTTCCAATACCTCTTGGGAGTGGAATCCTGCCCCAGCTCTCTGCAGAGCCCTTCAGGGGCATCTGCCTCCCCCTAAGTGGCAGAGTCCTCTTTACTAAAAGCCAGAATGATAGTCCATTAGGTGGATATACCTTCTCTTTCTCCCTCCCTTCTTTCCGTATTTTAATTGCCACATGTCACACAAGTGTATACACAGTGTACTGTTTTGATATAGCTACATTTTGTGAAAAGGCGAAGTCCATGTAATTAAAATACACGCTGGGGCTGGGGTTGAGGCCCAGTGATAGAGCACTGGCCTAGCATGCATGAGGCCTGGGTTCAATCCTCAGTACCACCAAAAAGTAAAATAAAGATATTGTGTCCACCTAAAACTAAAAAAGTAAATATTTAAAAAAATAAAACCCACACTATCTAACATGTGTTTTGCTGTTTTGTGCTGAGGCTGTGTAATATTACGTTCTTAGCAGTTTTCAAGTGTAAGATAAACTGCTCTCAGGCACAATGGTGGCCCTGTGCAACGGATCTCCTGGCCTGGGTCCTCCTGTCTGCCTGGGGCCACATCTGTGAGGCATGAGACCCCGTAATCCGTTCTGGTCTCATCTTTGTGGGTCCGACTTTCTAAGGCTCTGCAGATGCATAGACAGGAGCTGGTGTGTATCTCGGCTCAGCCTAACAGGTCACTTCACACACCATCACCAGGTCCCCACGCCGGGGCCAGTGGGGGACTTCCCTATTCCTCGGGGCATGACCTGCAGGGTTCGTGCTGCAGGTTCTTTTCTGGGTGTTCCGATGGCTGGTGGCTGCACCTATGGTCACTCCCTGTGGCTCAGCCATGCGCACTCCCACCAACCCTGCAGGGGTCAATCTCTCTCTTTGCTGATGTTTGCTGCCTTCTGTTTCTATACGTCTTCTGCTTGACTGGGTTTGTGATAGAAGCTCTCCATGGAGTTCTTCCACTCAGTCGTTGCATTCCTCAGCCACAGATGTCCTGTTTCTTGTTTTATGGCTCCTCTCTGTTGACATTGTCCCTGTGCTGATGTGTTATTGCTTCGTTCTTGGTGTCTGCTCTCGGGGCCCCTGAGACACTTCTTTGGAACGGTGGCTTGATTCACAGGTCTCTCTCCGTAGTGTCAGTGACTGGAGATGTGCTCGCGAGCCCTGATGTCCCATGCCCTTCGCAGCTTTGTGCCGGACCCTCTCTTAGGACGTAGGTCTGGCTTCAGTGGGGTCAGACCTCACAGTTCTGCCACCGAGAGACCCCGGCAGCCCCGGGCCTTTTCCAGGTAGGAGCGTGTTGCACTCTTGTCTCCCGTGTGAGGACGCTCAGGCTGGCGTCTCCCAGGGCTGAGTGGGCTAGTGTCACCTCCAGCCTCTTTCCCTGCAGCACTGTGCTGACCTCCGGGACACCACCGCGGGCTGCGTGCCTTCCCTTCCCTCCTGTGGCAGATGTCTCGGGGCCGTGATCTGTCTGCCAGCCTGGTAGAGTGCGGGGGCCATCCTGAACTGCCCATCCTTTCCAGAGGGCAGGGAAAGACCTGGAGGCCACATCCAAGCCCCTGGGGGAAAGTGTCGGGCTGCGCTGCTTCTCCCAGTCCCACATCTGTGAACACGGCCCTCAGCCCTGCCCTCTACCAGGCAGTACTCAATCCACACAGCCCGCCAGCAACTGAGAGCTGTCAGGCCATTTCTTTCCTCTCATCTGCCCCAGCACCCGCATTGCTCCACTTCCCTCAGAGCTGGGGAGGAGTGAGGTGTGCAGCCTCGCGGTGCAGGGACAGGCGGGCATGACCTGCACACCTCACTCCTCCTCCTCAGGACCTCTCAGCTCTGCTGGCCTGGGTAGAGGTGGACCCTAATGAGGTGGACTGCTCTCCTGTTAACTCCCTGGCGTCACTGCTGGGTGTCTGGGGCTCTGCAGGTCTCCTGAGATGTGTGGCCACATGTCGTGGTACATGCGGTGTGTCCCTGGGGCATAGAGCTTCGTACTCTGCCACCTTCCTGCTCATGCAGCACCCTGGTATTTTCTTATAACTCTTGCGACTCAAGGAGAGAAGTGGAGTCAGGTCTAAGGAGACCCAGCTCAAGCTGCGGAGTAGAGAAGTCCCGGTGAGATTGGGTCGCACCTGTGAACCCACAGCCTGCTCTCCATCTGTGGCCCATGGGTCTGTGCAGACAGCAGCAAGTGCTTTGCACGTGTGTGTGTTGTTTGTAGGTGTGCATGCGTGTGTTGTAGTAGCTGGAGAAGAACAGGGCTACGGGGACAATGTGGCGATTGCAGAAGACAGATTTCATCAGCTGGGTAATCGGCACATGGGCTCCTGCGGTGATGGCTTTGACCTGTGAAGTGAGACACCACAGTTTGTTTTGTTTCAGACAAAGTAGTGGCCTTTCTGGGGAAGTTAATGATTTTCTCCAAAATTGGCATTAAATTATGTGTGTGACCTATTTTAAAGTTAGATTTATTAAGTGTGTCCCTGAGTGAGGAGAAACCACTTCCCAGAGCAAAACAAGGCATATCACTCTGCAAGTACACAGAGACCCGCTTCCAGGGACACTGCCAGCAGGGCCGACCACGCCTGCAGAGCCGACCACGCCTGCAGAGCGATGGCCACAGACCCTGAACAGCCAGCGAATCTTCAACAAGGAGGGAGCAGAAGGGGCCATCACACAGGACTTCACATTACGTCACAGCCAGCATACACGAGGCACTGTGGGGGGGACAGAGTGGCCCTCACACTCGAGGCCACATGCTGATGTTCCTCAAGTTTAAAATGGACGATTATTATGAACCTGGCTCCTGAGGGGAGGGAGGCCTGAGGCTTGGCTCTGCTGGGGTGGGCTTGACCCCTGGGTCCAGAGCTGGCTTTGAGCTTCTGTTCGTGGAGGACAGTCTGGAGGCTGTGTGTGGCTGACCTGGAGACTGCGCCACGGCCTCTGGCTTGGTGCTGGGCACTGCCCAGATAGGTCTTCTGTAACAGCCCTGAGCCCTGGTTCTGCTAGAACATGGTGCCATGGTGGACAGTCTGGCACTGGGTAGGCCTAGAGCTAGTGTCCATGGCACAACAACAAACCACTGGGTGGGCCCCACCTCAGAGGCTGCTTCTGTGGGACAAAGTGGCTCCCAACAGCATGGAGTCCGGCCTGGATTGTGGGTCCATGGTGAAGCTTTGGGGCAGGGGTAGGGTCATGGATTCACTTTGGTTGAGGTTGGGGGCAGGGAAGGCTGGCCTGTCACTGGCTGGGCCTGGCTACTAGATCTCTAGGTACCAGGTTGACCGTGAGGCGTGTGCACAGACAGGACCTGGAGCCATCTTGGGCTGCTCTCCCACTCTGCTGGACCTGAAGCCTGGACTCCCGGGTCTGGTCTGCACTGGACGGCTGGGTAGCCTGGTGTCATGGGCTGACCTGGTGGTGGAACAGGCTCAGGACTTCAGGTAGGTCAGGGGTAGGTGTCATGAGGGACCCTCTGGTTGTGGGGTCAACCGGGAGGCATGGTCCAGGGGTCCTGGCAGAGGGCCTAGAGCTACTGGGGCCAGTCCATACATGGGGCAGCCTGGAGCTGGGCGTGTCTGCAGCCTGGCCTGCCAAGGCTGCTTGTGGTAGGGCGGGACTGGACACCAAGGCTGCAGAGTTGCCTGGACCTTGGGCCCTGGGGAAGAGCCTGGCTCTAGGTTTCCCTGGGATGGGCCTGGCACTGGGGTCTGAAGCAAGGTCCAGAGCTTCTCCTGTTCGGAGACCGTCTCCACGTGGTCCTTGTGGAGTAGGAGAGGAACCACAGGCAAGGGAAGCTGCCACCTCCCTCTCCTGCTGCACACAGGAGCCACCATCTCTCCCCCAGCTCCTCAGCCTGGTGTGATTGGGTTTTGGCACGAGTGGCTGTTCAGGTTAATATTTCTGTGAAGGGACGAGTGTTGGAAAGTCCTAATCCACAACCTTAGCAATTAAAAGAGAATTGTTCAACAAATGAGGAAATAAACTAAGCAGCTTTAAAAAGTAAGGAAGGCTAGAAACACTCCACAAAATTAATAATGTATATTTATCAGAGACTACCTGCAGAGAAATACCAAACTACAAACAGGAAAACGATGTTCCACTCATTTCCTCCACAAAGAATCAGCATTCCTAATATAAAACTAGTTCCTACATACAAATAAATATCAACTCGACTTTAAATGAGGCAATATTTAACAGTACCACAAACAGACATCCAGTGGCCTCAGTTCTGGTGTGGGTACAAAACGGCATCACTCAGAGTGAGGACAGGCGCATGGACCAGAGCATCAAGGTCCACCTTTAAGATCAATTCACAGAAGATGCAAACACAACATTAACACTCGTCCTCTCCGTACACTTATTTGACTTGAGACAGGAAGGGCTGAGGAAGGACATAGGAATAGACCCATTGGGTTGTAGTTTAGGAAGAAAATAGAGGAACAGAAATTGAGTCCCAGGATCCATGTTTGGGCTAATGTCTGTGGTCCACATATGATTTTGAAGCTTCCCTTGCTTCAGAAAAATGCTGTGTGTAATTGAACTTTGGGTGCATGCGAAGTACTATACAATCAATTTCCAGTCTTCTACCTTCTTCCACATAAAGGAGGTATTTCCCACTAGTGCTGTCCACTGGGATTAATCAAAGTTGTACTTTGGTTTCTTTCTCCCAAAGAACATATTTTTAATGCAAGGAAACTTACCCCCAGAGAGCTCAGAATCATGCAAAATTTCTCTCACTAGATCTCATTTATTGGCCAGCATTTTTTTTTTAACAAAGACCATAAACTTGGCATTGTGAGGTGAACACCAGGCATGGTGCTCACCAGGTGTGTTCCTCTAGATTAGGGAAAGACGAAGATACCTTGCTCTGACCAGGGCTGCAGCACACCGTGAGATCAAGCCATTTCTCCATTTGGCCCTGAGAGATACTCATAGAAGCTGAGGTTCCATCTCAGACGAAGGAACAGGGGTTTGGAATTTTGAACAACTGAAGTTGCTCCATGACCCAGTTCACTAGCAATCAGTCCACACCATGCAGTAAGTCTGATCCCAGAGTTGGTGAGGAAAATGATAGAAATGCTATTTTACTTCTTTATCAGTAGGTTGCACTTTTGGATTTTCACATTATCTCCTTATCTGCTGTCTAGATGGAGGACCATGAATTTTAGAATAAATATTCATTTCTTTCATTTGTATGATTGTTATTTCAGATCTTGGCATGAATAGTGTATAATTGCCCAAAGTGTGGGGCAAAAGGAGCATGGTCTTCTAGCAGTCTCTACTTATGGCTTTGAACTATTCAGCAGTAACAGTTAGGGAGAGTGTGTAAGTGTGTGTGTGTGTGTGTGTGTGTGTGTGTGTATGTGTGAGGTTGAAGGGGTGTTCTGTGCATAGATGAAAGTGTTTACATTGGCTGAATTCTTAAGCATCCTCTTCAATGAGGCAATCCCAGTGTCTTGGCCCAATCCTGCTCGGCAGAGCCCACACCTGGGTCCTCCATCTCTGTCCCCATGATCGCTGTCTGGATACAGTCCTTTGAAGCCCATTTGAGTGAAGGTAGAAGTCATCTGGCTGCAGTAAGCCACAGTGAAGACAGAGCCCAGTGTGAGTTTGCTCCTCCAGCTCACAGGAGCCTTCCTCTGTGCCCTTGGCTGCGGTGTCCCTACAACATTGGGCTCATGGGCAGGTGGAGAGAGACAAGATTCCCAGGGAAAGACCCCTGGCCCATGCCCCTTGGGTTTCCTTCTGGGTGTTCTTGTGGACCTGCCCTAAGCGGCTCAGCAGTCAGTGGCTGCCCAGAGGGGAAACAGGCAGAGGAGGAGGTTGTACTGCTGAGAAGATGAGGGGATCTTTTGGATGTGCTGGAAAACTGTGGTGCCGATGGTAGCTGAGCTTTCATAAGTACACACAGGTGTTGAAACTCCTGCAGTTCTGCAGGGAGTTGGTTTGTTGTGCATACATTCTTGATCATGAACTGCTACGGGCAGAGAGTTCTATTGAGAGTGGCTTGACACACTCACAGAGACTGGGAACGTGGTCAGACGCCATTTCACTGGACTAACCCAACAAATACAGTGGGGGCCAGACACTGGAGAAGATGGTCACCGAAACTGCTCAGTGCTTCAGCCGTGCGGCCAGATGCTCAGGATTCTGCTGCTGGGTCCAGGTTGCGGATGAGAGCTGAGGGCCAGGGCATGAGAGGGAAGGCCCGTCCCAGTTGCGGCCCAGCAGCCCCTGAAGTCGGCACACCCTGATTCTCCTCCTGTTTCCACACGCTGTCTTCTAAACACCAGTCTGAAAAACAGCAAAACACCCATCAAGACCTGACCCAGGAGCAGCTCCCACCTGTCTCCAACAGCGCATGGCAAGGCCAGCGTGTCCAAACACCACCTGTGTCCCTCGTACCCTCTTGTCCACCAGAGCAGCTGCCCCCTGATGCTGTGCTTGGTTGCGTCCTCCACTAACATGCCCCCTTCAGAGCTCAGCAGCTGCTTCTGATGAGGCACGGAGCCCCGGGAGCTGTGGTGTGCCCCTGCGTGAGGCATCAAGGGGGGCGGTGCTCTCAGTCACTGTGGGGCAGGTGCCTTCCAGGTCACCGAACCCACTCACTCCACTGTCACCAAAGCTGAGAAGCCCTGAAGACCCCCCACCCCCCACAGCAACAAATGCACACTTCCAAATACGTCTGCTCCACAGACGGGAGCAGCCCTGCTGATTTCTCCCCACCTATGGGTACTTCTCTCTTCTGTGGATACTATCTTTGTGGTCAGATCCTTTTCTTCTCATGGTCCCCTGTAATTTTCTTTTTTTGTTTTGACTTTATAATTTTTTAGTGTGTTTTAATTAGTTATATATGATAGTAAAATGCATTCATGCACTTTGACATTTCATACATAAATGGGTTATAATTTCTCATTCTTCTGCTTGTATGTGTTGTAGAATCACATTGGTCGTGTAGTCATATATGTGCATAAGGCAGTAATGTCTGTTTCATTCTACCACCTTCCTATTCCTCCCCTCCCTTCACTCCCCTCTACCTAAGCTAGAGCAACTTTGTTCTTCCCTAGTGTCCCTGCCCTTATTATGAATTAGCATCTGCATATCAGAGAAAACATTAGGCCTTAGGTTTTTTGGGGTTGTCTTATTTCACTTAGCATGATATTCTCCAGCTCCATCCATTTACTGGAAAATGCCATAATTTCATTCTTCTTTAAAGATGAGTCATATTCCATAAATATATAAACCAAATCATCCTTGAAACTCTAGCCTGCTTAGACAGAAGACAGAAATTAAAGGGATACAAATAGATAAAGAGGAACTCAAACTATCACTATTAGCCAATGACATGATTCTATATTTAGCAGATCCAAAAAAAGTACACCAGAAAACTTTTAGAACCAATCAATTAATTCAGCAAAGTAGCAGGATATAAAATCAACACCCATCAATCAAAAGCATTCCTATTCATTAGCGATGAATCTACTGAAAGAGAAATTAGGAAAACTACACCATTCACAATAGCCTAAAAAAAAATTGGGAATCAATCTAACAAAAGACGTGAAAGACCTCTACAATGAAAACTACAGAACACTAAAGAAAGAAATTGAAGAAAACCTCAGAAGACGGAAAGATCTCCCATGCTCCTAGATAGGCAGAATTAATATTGTCAAAATGGCCCTACGACTTGAAGTGCTACACAGATTTAATGCAATTCCTATTAAAATCCCGTGTCATTTTCTATGTTAGTTTCATCTCTCCAGGTCCCTCAGGTCCTTCGTTGTATTTATTGAGGTTGTACTTTGTATCGAGTGTTGTGCTGTGTGGTCGAGATTTCAGGTAGCAAGATAGTTTCCACCTGTGCATTTGTGTGATCTGTCATGCAGCAGTCACCTGCCTGGCTGCTTCAGGGACGTCATTGCAGGCAGCCAGGCAGAAAGAGCTGTAACCCACTCTTCTATCCTAGGAGGAAGCCGAGCAGCTGCAGGTGGGAACAGCAGCGAGGCTGTGGTGTTTCTCCTCGTGGGGTTCGCAGACTCCTGGACGGTTCAGACCACACATGCGGTCCTGTTCTTACTAGTTTACCTGGCGGCTCTCACGGGGAACCTCCTGATCATCACAGTCACCACTGTGGACATCCGCCTGCAGACCCCAATGTACTTCTTCTTAAGACACCTGTCTTTCTTGGATTTCTGCTTTATCTCCGTCACAGTCCCCAAGTCTGTCGTCAGTTCGTTCACCCAGGACACCTCCATCTCCTTCTGGGGGTGCGCCCTGCAGGCCTTCTTCTTCATGAACTTGGTGTCCACTGAGACAGCCCTCCTAACGGTGATGTCCTATGACCGCTGTGTGGCCATCTGCTGGCCCTTGCACTACGAGGTCATCATGAGCCAGCGTGCCTGTGTCAGGATGATGGCCCTGTGCTGGCTGAGTGGCGGTATCTCTGGGCTCATGCACATGGCGGCCACTTTCTCCTTGCCATTCTGTGGGTCCAGCCAAGTCCATCACTTCTTCTGTGACATTCCCCAGCTGCTCAGCCTCCTGGACTCCACAGCGATCCTCCCTGAGGTCCGAGTCATGGTCTTCGTTACCAGCCTTGTGATTTTGTGCTTCAGTCTCATTACGCTGTCCTACGGGTACATCTTTTCTACCGTCATGAGGATCCCGTCCAAGGAGGGCAGGTGGAAAACGTTTTCCACCTGTGTCCCTCACCTCGTGGTTGTGACCCTCTTCCTGGTGTCCGGCAGCATCGCCTATGTGAAGCCCATTTCCAGCTCACCCTCCATCTCTGACCTTCTGCTGCCTGTGTTCTACACGGTGGTGCCCCCCACCCTGAATCCGGTCATCTACAGTCTGAGGAACAAGGAATTGAAGGCAGCCCTGAGAAGGCTGAGAAGGCAGTGTGGCATGGGGGCTCCACCAGGGCCTGCCCTGCGTGCCTGACCTGGTCTAGCCAGGAGCCTCGGGGTTCCCCACCGGGAGTCCCAGGGGTTGCTGAGCTTTTCTTTCTGTCTTTTTTTTTTTTAATGAAATTCAGCTGTATTCTAGCAAGACTTTCCATATTTTATTTTGTTGAACCCTGGATGGCACTTAATGTTACCTTGGACTGTGCCAAATATTAGTACTTATGGTCTTTATTCATTTTTTATGTGTTATTTTCCTAAGATTTAATAATTAATATTTTACTCATTAACATATCAATTATCACAAAATAAAAGTGTACTATAAATTAAGTATGTATAAATAAATATATTAATCACAGTAGAACAAGATCACAAGTATTAAAATGAACCAGATGGGAAATGAAGCAAAGCTGGTGTACTCAAAATGTTTTAGATGTGAGAAGGTGTGATCAGGCAGACCAAAGCCTCAGGGGCTGTCATCATAGTGAATTGAGGGTACATCCATCAGGAGGAGCCCAAGGTATACGATTTGCTCAGGAAAAATGGCAGAAGGAAACGTCCACGTTGGCTTGTTTTAATGACACAGTATTGGGCTCATGGACCCTAACCATCCCCTCCCAGGGGAGGCACCAGCTGAAAGGTCTGTGAATGTCTGCAAGTGTGCACGAGCCCAGGGCACTGTTCCCTCTGTGAGTCCATGCTTAAGTGCCCCTGTGAAGGGCATCATGACCTTGCTATCCATGTTTAAAATTTCTTTAAGTTTTATTTCTACTGAACAAATGAAAGTTGCATGCATTTTTGGAGCATAGTGTAAAGTTTTGACTAGTTTGCAACGTATAATGGTAAATCAGGCTCATATTTCCAACACCTCAAAAAATTATTGTTTCTTTCTGGTGAGAATGTTTAAATTTTCTTTTAGCTATTTTGGAACATAAAATGCAGCATTAGCTGTGGTCACAGTGCAGTGAGAGGTCACCAGAAGCTCTTCCTCCTGCTTACCACACATGGCACCTCTGACCCGCATCTCCTTCCCCGGTCCACCTCCCTGCCAGCCTGGTCCTCACCCTCACTCTCCTGCTCACTTGGTGGGCAAGTGTTCAGAGCCACGCATGAGTGGGGTCAGTCCTGCTCCTCATGCTGGGCCTGTTCCAGTTGGCAGCTGTCCTCGGTAGGAGCTGTGTTCAGAGGGGAAACGGTGACTGCTAAACCTTGTCTCAAGAGAAAAGAAAACTCTAAAGCCTTTGACTGACCTCTCCACCCCCAGGAGAAAAATACACCATGTGTAAACCAGCAGGAAAGACAGATGATAAAAGTGATGGCAGAAATTGATAAAAGATATTAAGAAATAAGCATGATGAGCAACACTGGAAGCTGTTCCTATAATAAATTTAAAAATTGACAAACTTCTTTAGGTCACCTAGAAAAAATGAAGGAAGACTTGTATTAATAAAGTCAGGAATGAAAGAGGAGAAACAGATACAGAACTCACAGCAGATAATTTTAAAAGTAGCTCTACAGAAAAGCTGTGAACTGCTGTGTGCTGAGTGGTATTCCCTCAACAGAGTGCTGGGGTTTCTGCCGCCTCAGAAGATGGCTTCATCTGGGAACAGGGTCACAGCAGGTTAAATAAGATGGGTTTGTTGTTGTGGTTAAGATGGAGACCCAGCCAGAGCCACAGGAGGGAAGGGCACATTGTCCTCCAGGTGGGAGAGGTAGAACCAAGTTGCCCTGATGGCAGATGCCGTGATGCTATGCACAGAAATCCTGAGACTCTACCCAAAGCCTGTTAAAACACACCCAGGAAAGCCACAGCACACAAAACCACATGCAAAACCCAGCAACGTCTAACAACAAAACCAGGGGAAGGGACTTCAGATAATTCCACTTATAATAACGTGAAAGAAAAGAGACTACGTAAATTTCACAAAGTCGGGGGAAGATTTATGCTCTGAAAATTGCAATCATTAATGAATAAACTAAATAGACACCAGCAAATGGACAGAGAACTTGTGCTCAGGGACTGGAAGCACCAGTATCACTAATTGGCCCTGCTGCCTAAATGACCCGAGGTTAATGGAATCCCTGTGCATTGGAATTTCCATACAGAGACTCCAATGCAATTTTTCATAGCAATAGAAAAAAATCCTAAAATTCACCTAGAACCACAAAATACTGACTAGCCCTAAGCTGCAGGTGTCATATTCATGGCTTCAAAATATATTACAAAACTAGAGTTATGCAAGCATCGTGGTACCATTATAGCAACAGCCATGCAGCCCAAGGCACCACAGTCGAGAGTCCTAACATAGATCCTCATGTCAGGACTTCCTGGCCTGTGGCAGGACTCTCAGGAGCACACAGTGGACAAAGGAGCTCCTAAGCTAAGGGAACATTGTGCTGCCAGGTCTCGTGGGGGAGCAGGGAGACACTGTTCAGAGGGTGTAGTTCTTCAGGCAGGAGGAAAGTTCTAGCCTCTGGTGCATGCAGCATGCCAACTGCAGGATGTGTTTTGTACTTGAAATGTGTTGGGATGAGGGTCTGACATCTTCTCCTCAGACCCACATGTGCAAGGTCACCATGATGTGATACGCATGTTGACCAGACTAACAGGTGTCATTCAATTCTCATGTTGCATATGTGCATCAAACTCCATCCTGCTCATCTTAAATGTGTATGATCTTTCTGTCAGTAATAATAAATCAATAAAGGTTGAAAAATACAAACATATCATGCAATCTTCAGTCTGTTGTCCCCTTTGAGAACCTTGGTGGCCACATATTGAGGCTACTTCACAAGGTGGTGGAAACATGGCTCAGGAGTCCAGCTGGGAGAGACTCCACCAACCACCTCTGAATGTGTCTTGTATTGGTCATGAGGCCTCTGAGTGGCAGGGATTGTGTCTGTAACACATCCTACAGGGCTCTGACATCACTGTACTTGACGTATTTCCAATGCTTTGCTCTGCTTTCTACCCCTTCAAAGGACAGTTAAAACTGTGGAAACCAGGGCTCAGGAAGGCATTAATCTGCCTGCAGACTGCACAGCTAGTTCTGAATCTGACAGAGGCCAATGTGTGGTTTCTAAAGTCAGTGTTGCAAGGATGTTTACCTGTGTCTCCATGTTTTCCAGGGCAACATACATTTATAATCATGCTGTATAATTACATTTTCTGTATATTTTAAAATTGTTTTACTGTGGATATCCACACTACTTGTTGAATAGATTTTTGCCTGTAAATTCTTTGTTGTCTTGCCAACAGAGGCATATGTGTGTGTGTGGTCCTCAGTCTGCCATGTGCCATTGGGTCTGTTTATCTGCTGATTTCACAAGACTGGGATACCACAGCTGCATGACAAGGCTTCCAGTTAGAATATGTCAGGTCACTTTATTTTCTTACTGTTTTGGATGTTCTGCAGGGATTTCCAAGTTCATTGATGATCAGCTTGTCACTTTCTCTAAGTGATTGTTGGAATATCTCGTTTGGAATTCCTGGAGAACTGGACTCTAAACATAGTGAGCTCACAGTGGTGACCAGCGTGACAGGTCTTTCCATCTGTGTACGTCATCTTCAATATCTCTCAGCCGTGTTTACAAGTGTTCACTGAAGCAACAATGTTTAATTTGCAAATGTTGTGGAGTTTTTCTGATCTCCGGATACTGATTTCTGATTTAATATTGTTACTGCCAGAGAGAATGTTCTACAAATGATCCATAATTTTAAATGGATTAAAACATGATTTATGGCCTACCACAGGGTCTGTTTTGGCGAATACTCTATTTTCATGAAAGACTGCGTTTTCATGATTATACCTGGCGTTCTCTTATTGGTTAAGTCCCGTCATCAGTGATATTTAAACTTCTGTGATGTGAGTGACTTCGTGGATCTACCACGTAGGAGAAGAGGGCAAAACCTTTCAACAAGGGCAGCTGTGTTTACCTTCAGTCTGGGGAACTTTGACAACAGGCAAGGCACACTTGAGGCTGTTTTATATTCCTCATGAACTATGTCTAGTGTCATTATAAACTTGTCCTGTGAGGCACAGCCCATCTCCGTAGGCTGGCTCTTTTCCTTCAGCTGGCCTCTTTGGCCCTCTACTCATTGAAAGTCCACCCCTCTTTACGTGCCTGGCCACACATTCCCTTTATCATCTCCTGTCTTACAATGTCTTTGCTGTTCTTTGACTCGGCGAGGAGCTGCATCCCACAAGGACTTCTGTAGGTGACAGAAAGGGAGCGTGTGTGTTATATGTGGCTCCCTGGAGTTCATGATATACACGTGAGTGTGTGTTAATGTGACCGACACTCCCTCGGTGTCTGTGTGGTCTGGTTCCAGGGCCCCTGGGGATGTCATGCCCAGGATGCTCAGTCCTCTGCCCAATGGGCCACAGCCGAAGCACTTATAGGTGCTCTGTGTAAACCTTCCCTGGATACAGAGAGTTGTCTGCCCACTGACCATGCTGCTGACATCTGTCACTTAGAATTCTACCTCCAGCAAAAGCATCCCTCAAAAAATAAAAGAGGAGTTAAGCCTCTCCAATCTCTGGGTTGCTCAAGATTCCTAAGACACTGGAAATGCCATGTCCAAGTTCAGAACTCAGGAGCTGCTTCTGAGGTGGCACTGAGCCCCGGGAGCCTGTGGTGTGCCCCTTGGTGGGGCATGGAGGAATTCGGTGCTCTCTAAAAGGGCTGACCATGGTTGCTCTTTCTGTACAGAAGGTGTCTTCCAGGTCACAGAACCCACTCACTCCCACTGTCACCAAAAGCTGAGATGTGCTGCAGACCACCCCTCAAGAGCAGCAACTGTTAGGCTTCCACATCCATCTATGGCACAGACTGGAGCGGTACCAGCACTTTCTCTCCATCTGGGCTTACTTTTCTCCTTTGTTAACACAGCACCAACCTCAGAAGGAAATCAAGCAAATGCCACAGACACCTGTTTCATGGAGGATAATTCCAACAGTGTGTCTGTGTCTGACCCGACCTGCTGTTGGATTGAGTGTTTTTGCATCTGTGCATTTCAGTGATGTTGAGCTACTCTTTTCCGGTAGCATCCTTAGTTGGCTTTGGTATCAGGGCAAAGCTGGCCCCATTGAGTGAGGTGTAAGTCCTCCATTTCATTCCAATTTTAGGGAAGAGTGAGAAGAATTGGTCTCAGGTCTCCCTGGACATTTTTCTGACTTCTTCCATGAAGCCGTGTGGTTCCAGGCTCAACTTTGACGGGAGAGTTTCATTACTGACTTTATCTCCTTACCCATTACTTGTCTGTCTGGATTTTCTGTTTCTTCTTAATTCGGTTTTTCCAGGTTGTGTATTCCTGGGCATTTACCTATTTCTTGTAGGTTGTTTAACTTGTTGGTATGTTCCTGCTCAAAGGAGTCTTTCTAGTCTACATTTCATTTCTAGTCATTATTATTTCCTTCCTTTTCTTGATTTGGGGTTTATTTTCCTCTACTTTCTTGAAGAGAAGCATCAAAGTGTTTATTTGAGTTATTTATTGGTTCACTTTTGGTGGAGGCATCTACTACTGTAAGCTTCTCTTAGAAATGGGTTTGCTACATCTCAAGATCTGGGCATGCCCTGGTTCCATTTTTCTCAAGATATTTTTAGACTCTATTAATTTCTTCATTCACTCCTACAGGAGCCTACTGTTAGTTTCCATGTATTTGTGAATCTTCCAAAATGTTTCCTATTACTGATTTCTAGCTTAATTCTAATATGGCCAGAGAATATGCCTGGTAGGACTCCTACCTTGTTAATTTGGTGGGAGTCGATGTGTGGCCGGCCACAGGATCCAGCCTGCAGAATGTTCTGTGATCCTGGAGGACAGTGGCCTTCTCTTCCCTCGGGAAGTCTTCTGTCCTGCCTCTACTTGCTGGGTCTAAGCCCCCGTCCCAGCCCACGGTTTCCCTCCTACTCTGTCGGGAGGACCTTCCCTGTGGACGGTGCCTGCTGCGGGGGGGCCCCCCTGCTGTCACCTACAGGTCTAGGTGTTGCACTGTTGGATGCTCCTGGGCCTGACAGGGCTACCTCCTTGTGGCTCCACCCCTCTTCTCTCTTGAAGTCTGCTCACCGCTGCTCTGGCCACCGCTCCCTCAGATGCCCTGGCAAAACACTCTCAGCCCCTGGTCAGTGTCCTCTGGGCTGAAGTGTGTCCCTGTAAGCAGGGTAGTTTGGGATTTTTTTCATCCAGCCACACTCTGTCTCATTTTATGGGTAGTTTGGTTCAAGTCTCTATGAAGTCATTATTGAGAGGTGAGGACCTGCCGTTGGCATTGAGTGAAGTCTCTCTGTTTCATGGTTGTCTAATTTTTGTCTTCTGAGCTTGATTTCCTCTTTGGGAGTTGCTGCGGTCTTGTGGTGACCTGCTTTGCATCCTTGCTTTCTCTCTTCTGGGTATCTGTGGGGGCTTTCCTTTGTGCTCATGAGGCTAGTGTTAAACGTCTTGCAGTTCTCAAGTCCTAACTGAGGTGGATGCTACCTTACCTTCCATCACAAGTTCTCCAACTCTCTCCTATGTCTACAGCTGAGGTCAGTGGACAGACAGTCCCATCAGCCAAAGAAACAATGTGTGTGATTCCTCTCAGAGCCCTTAGAGCATGGTTTTGGAGGCAGCCTCAAGGTCAAGGGGGTGTAGCCAAATCCTTCTGGGAACAGAGTCTGCCGTGGGTGAGTCTCCATTCCCACGACAGCCCTCTCTGGGCTCCCCCAGGGTTTCAGCTCCCCTTGGCTGAATCCCAAGCTTCACCACAGGAGAGCTTTGTCCAGGGACGGATACAAAGGGTTGTCTGCCCACTGACCATGCTGCTGACAACTATCACTCAGAATTCTACCTCCAGCAAAAGCATCCCTCAAAAAATGAAGGAGGAGTTAAGTCTCTCCCAAAGAAACAGAAGACGAGGCGCCAAGTTACCACCAGACTTGCCCTGTGAGAACCAAGAGGGAGTGACCCCTTAGAGCCCCTTCATCATCCCAAGGTGACCATGATGAGAGCTGTGCCCAACAGGAGGCGGGAGATGTGCATACCTTTATTTATTTACTTGACTATTTTAATAGACAGTTGCACATGATGTTGCTGGGCTGTAACACATGGACGGTGACTTCAGCAGCAGACCCAGGAGGCGGGTGAGGCAAACGTCCTGAAGAGCACACACAGGAGGGCAGCACAAATCCACAGGAACAAACAGAAGGCCCAGAGAAGGCACCGAGGGTCACTGAAGCAAACTTGCAAACACGCAGTCGGAACAAGTTCTTCTCTTGGCTTCTATCAGTTACCTTAAATAATAATTATGCAAACACATTAATGGGCGTGTAGCACATATTGATGTAAAATGTATAGCAATAAAAAGACAAAATGGGGAAATGATAATGTTACCTAACACCAAAGTTTAAATTCCTCACTGGAGTGAAGTCAATATAAATCTGAAGTTTTTTATATATATATCCCCAGAGCAACCATTCAGATGCTGTTACTTTTATTTATCTCAAAGTAGCTGGAAGAGAAGATTTTGAGTATTCCCACCACAAAGAAATGATGAATCCCTGAGGGACAGACATGCTAGCTGCCCTGACTGGATTGTTCTATGATGCATACATAGACAAAACATTACTCCATAAATATGTCCAATTATTGTGAGTTAGGAATAGAAGTAGAAATAAAATTCATATTAACGAGACTATCAGTCTCAAGCTAGTTAATGAGTATTGCCAACTCAAGAGGCACACTCATGGTGAATGAGAACCCCAAAATGTTTAAAAATTTCTCTAAATTGGCTAAGATTTAGATGATGCTCAGCATGAATGTGAAGCTGAAGAAAATTTTCTAAATCATTGCTAATAGAAACAAACTTTGGTCAACCATGCTTCTAGAGGAAACCTAGGGGGACACTTGGAGATGAAGGTACAGGCAAGATTTCCTGAGCAGGACCCCCACAGCCCAGGAAAGGTCAGCAGGAACCAAGAACTGGGGTGGGGGTGGGGGTAGGGGTGCATCACATTAAAAAGCCTCTGCACAACAAAGGAGCAGGAGCCTGCATGTTGAGAGCCACAGCCAAAGCGCCCCAGCAAACTTCCAGCTGATTGGCTCCTCTGGGGTGATGCTCATTGGGCTGTTTCCCCGCCCTTTCAGACCACGGAGCTGCTCATTGGGGGACTCTTTTGGCTCCGCCCATGCGACCCAGCCAATGGACCTCAAGAGTGGGAGGAGTGGGGGTTGAGAGGCTTGCTGGAAGCCGGTGGTGGCAGTTGGGCTCTGAGGGAATTCCTGAAGAGCTCGTGTGGTGCGGCGTGTGTGTGTGTGTGTGTGTGTGTGTGTGTGTGTGTGTGTGTGTGTTTTCTAAAAATAAAGTTCATTTCTGCTTCACAAGTGGCTCGTGAATTGTGCCCAGCCAGACTGCAGAATAGGGAGGGCTTTGCCAGCTGCTGATCTGACAGAGTTTATCACCCAGAATGTAGGAAGAACCCCAAAAATTAACACTAAAGAAACAATAGCCCAATCCAGAAATGGGCAAAAGAACCAAGCAGACGCTTCTCAAAAGGAGAAGCACCAAGGGCCACCAAACAGGAAAACCTGCTCCACACCTGAGCCCTCAGAAAAAATGCCCATCAAATCTACCCTGCTATCCCGTCTCTCTCCAGCCACAGTGGCAGCCAGCGAGGACACAAAGAATAGCATGTGCTGGGGAGGACACGGGGAAAGGAACTCTTACACACCACAGAGGGACACGAATGAGTGCAGCCAAGTGGAAATCCGCATGGAGATGCCTCAAAAAGCCCCAAATGATCCAAGACCCAGCTGGGCCACTCCTTGGCATTTGCCTGAGATCACTGGAGTCAGCTGCAGAGATCCGTGCACACCCAGGCTTATGGCAGCACAGCTCACAGCCGCCAAGTAGGGGACCAGCCCAGGTGCTGTCGGCTGAGAGGATGAAGAAGGCACAACCTATGGATGCACAGTGGGGTTTTGTTCAGCCATAAAGAAAAATGCAATTATGTCATTTGCGGGAAAATGGATGGAACTGGAAACCATCATTCTGAGTGAAACAACCCAGACACTGAGACAAAAGTATCACATTTTCCCTTAAATATTGTAAATGAGAAAGGGAATGGAAAACAGGGAGGCCAAGGGAGTAGCAGGGAGACCCTGCAAGGGTAGTGGTCTGGGACTGGACTTGTCAACCGTGTGCTCATGATGGGCCAACAAAACCGCCACTCTGCACACGCCTCCTGCACCACAGGGGGCACCAGCCAGGAATGGAAGTGCTGGGCTTTCGGCCAGTGAGTCCTGGAGGTCATCCATATGGCATCCTGCTGGGGCCAGCAGCCCTGCGTTCCATACTGACAGCTCCCAGGACAGCTGGTGAGAGGTCGTCATCCCCCAAAGGAGGGGCGGTGGGGACAGCAGGACAGCAGCAAACTCCAGGAGTGATGGTCAGGCTCCAGGTGGGCTGGAGGCTCTGCCTTCGAGGCTCGTACCTGCACCGACTTTCGAGGCAGACCCACCATCAGTACAGCCTCTGATGTGTCAATCCAACCTTGAGGGAGTGGTTTAAAAAACAAAAAAGAAAGTACGAGATGGTGTTGTGTTGTCAGTGCTCCACGGCTGACGCACTGTGACTGTGGCAGAAATGAATACTTCAGAGGAACAGACAACAGCTGCTGAGCCCCACTCACTGCAGCACCCCAAGACCAGAGGTTCTGTCCCCAGGTTGGAGGCCTGGCTTGCTCCCTAGGAGTCCTGCACATCCTTGTGGAACTCAGGTGCACCCGGGCACACCTCACACAGAGATGTGTTTCCAAGCTCCGCGCTCAACGGGATGCAGCCTAGGTAGTCAAGGTTTTGAGAATAAACAAATGGAATGGGGCCGAGATGAGAGGCAGAGATGAGGAACAGGGTGGAATAGCCCCTCAGGCCACCCACTCACTTAGAAGTGTTGGAGGGGGGCTGGCCACAGTCTCCTGTGCAGTGGCCACCTTGGGCGGCCAGGCTTCATGGGCAGTGGCATCTGCACTGCTTGTGGGATTGTGCCCTCGCCTTCTCTCTGCCAGAGACTGGCTGGGTCCCTTCCCCACTAGCCTCCGTGGCCTTCGGAGGTGCCTCGCCTCCTGCCATCTCCTTCCCATTCCAAGTGTAGGAAGATGAGGAGCCGAATACAGCCTCCTTATTCTTAGCCTCCATCTCTGTGTGATTTACGCTCACACTAAGTGCTGAAGCTGCTGGGTTGTATCTGTGACTGGCATTATGATGTCTCCTGCACAGGTGCCCACCAGACACCAGCCTTGGCCCTCAGCCTGGGTATCGCCTTCCTTGGGTTGGTAGCTGCTGACTGCAGCTGTCACAGTTCATGCTGCAGGTGCTGTGGACACGGACGAGTTTGTCGGAAGCTTCCCTCTCCCCAGTTATCTAATGAAATGGCAGATTGGATGTTCACAGAGAAATGGGTGGACATGCTGAAGTCAGGGGTGGAGCAGACAGCCACATCGCCATTGTAATATAAACAGATGATTTCTGTTCATACAATAAAAATGAACATTAAACAATGAAATGCTTCTGTGTTAAAAAGGACAGTCAAGTGTCTCTGTAGAGTGAGGTGTGAGTGAGGTTCCATCCCACCGTTGAATCCAGTCATGGTGCATGTGGAGAAAGACTTCTGCTGCTCAGCCTGTCTCCAGTTAAAACTCAGTGGGACCAGCACAAGAGCCAAAGCCACTGTGAACCACATTCACCACCAAGGAACCGTGGGTGCAGGAGATACTAACTCGTTTTGTCCAGGCTAAGCTTTTGCTCCAAATGGTTAACCGGCCAGTCCATCTATTCATCTGTCTCCTTATCAAAATGACCCAAGGACCGCATTATGGACATTTTCTCCATGGTTTTTCCATGTGGACTAGAAGACCCCCTCCCCCACATCTGACTGGCAGCTGAAGCCACCAGGCACTGGTGGGCTCTGTAGAGGGTCCTTCCCAGGATGCTCTTGATCTCCCTGTTTTTCAGACTGAAGATGATGGGGTTCAGGAAGGGGATGCCAGGGTGTAGAACGCAGCTGTGGGGCGGGTCTGAGGGTGGATGCCTGTGCGGCCAGACTCAGATAAGTGACAGGGAAGAAATGACCGAGAGGGTGAAGTGGCCATCTGGGGGAGCAGGCGGGAAGTGCTTTTTTTGAGCTTCTGAGGAGCACATCTGCATCTCAGTTGACAAGATGTTGACATTGAAGGTGAACGCAGCAGAGCCATGCGGACACTCACAGCCAGGGCCACCGACTCAGAGAGCCACACAGCCCGGGAGGAGATGCTCAGTCTCTAGGCATATCACAGAAGAACTGGGGGCTCACACTGGCCTCTGTGAAGGGAATCTGGAGAGCATCCCAGTTGGATGGCCCAGGAGCCACCTGCTGCCTGCACGCACAGACAGGGGTCATGGTGAGCCCCCAACACAGCCGGCAGCAAACGGCAAGGTAGTGGTGCAGGACATGACCACAGCGAGAACTCCCAGGACCAGAAGATAAATAGGCAAGTTTGGGTGGCACGGGCTGGAAGGGAGATCTGTTTCCTTCCTGTCACAGAGTTTATGATTGATTGGAATGGTGACAGAAATGTGACTAGTACCTAAAGGGGTTGGTCATAATACACGCACACAATGAAACAACATGATTTGATCAATTCCATACCCAGTTCCTTCCCTCCCACCCCTCCCTCCCCCGTTCCCTTCCTCTGTCCTACTGGTCTCCCTTCTGTTTGTTTATAATTTGTTCTAATTAGTTATAGATGACAGTAGATTGTACCCATGGAGCACAATTCTCCTTTTGACACACTGTACACATGGAGCACAGTTCTCTTTCCTCTGGCTGTAATGGTGCAGAGTTACTCCAGTAGTGTGACCACACGTGTATGGCGGGTAATAGTGTCCGTCTCATTCCACTGCTTTCCCCTCCCCACAGCCCACTCTTCTCCTCTCTCCCTCTACATAATCCAAAGTTCCTCCATTCTTCACTACCCCACCCCCTACTATGGATCAGCATCTGTTTAACAGAAAACATTTGGCCTTTGGATTTGGGGATTGGCTTATTTCACTTAGCATGATATTCTCTAATTCCATCCACTTACCTGCAATGCCATGATTTCATTTTTTTGAAGGCTGAGTAATATTCCATTGTATATATATATACACCACGCTTTCTTTATCCATTCATTTGTTGAAGGGCATCTAGGTTGGCTCCATAGTTTCCCACTGTTATGTATAATTATAATGTGCCAATAAAAAGGGGGAAATAAGAATATAAGTTGCCAGTCGTGGTGGCACATGCCTATAATCTCAGTGACTCCATAGGCTGAGGCAGGAGAATAGAGAGTTCAAAGTCAGCCTCAGCAACAGCGAAGTGCTAAGCAACTCAGTGAGACCCTGTCTCTAAATCAAATACAAAATAGGGCTGAGAATGTGACTCAGGGGTCAAGGACCCCTTAGTTCAATCCCTGGTACCTTCCTCCCAAAAAAGAATTCAAGTAACAATAAATGTTGATGAGAATGTGGAGAAAAAGGCACACTCATACATTGCTGGTGGGACTGCAACTTGGTGCAGCCAATCTGGAAAGCAATATGGAGATTCCTCAGAAAACTAGGAATGGAACCACCATTTGACCTAGTTATCCCACTCCTCAGCATATACACAAAGGACCTAAAATCAGTATACTGCAGTGATGTAACCACATCAATGTTTATAGCAGCTCAATACACAGTAACTAAACTATGGAACCAACCTAGGTGCCCTTCAACAGATGAATGGGTAAAGAAAATGTGTTATATATACACAGTGGAGTATTACTCAGTCATAAAGACAAATAAAATTATGGCTTTTGCAGGTAAATAGATGGAACCAGAGACTATCGTGCTAATGAAATAAACCAATTGCAGAAAACCAAAGGCCAAATGTTCTCTCTGATATGTGGATGCTAATACACAATAAGAGGGAGGAGGAGAATAGAAATTCATTGAATTAGGCAAAGGGGAATGAAGGGAAGGGAGAAGGGATAGCAATAGGAAGACAGTAGAGTGAACCAGACATATCTTTCCTATGTTCATATATGAACACACAACCAGTGTAACTCCACATCATGTACAATCACAGGAATGGGAAGTTATGCTCCGTGTATGTATAATATGTCAAAATACACTCTACTGTCATGTACATCTAAGTAGAACAAATAAAATTTTTAAAAAAATCTAAAAGGAATAGATTGCCTATAAAAAATATCTCAAGCTCCCCGGCTTCGTGTTCCGTCAAATGACGGCAAAGGTTAGAAGATTCCCAGGCAGAGTTCCCACACAGATCGATAGGAACAGCAGACCGTGCGAAACGCGGACTCCCAGGAGCTTGAGATGTCCCCCAGAAGGAAGTTTGTGAAGAAGTTGGGGTGTTCAGGCTGGCTAGTGGGCTCTCAGAGCCTGAAGTCAACTGACCCAGTGATAAGATGATGCCACAAACAAGAGGGAGATCGTCCTCACCTGTAGGGAGTGAAACCTGGGTGGTGAGTGGGTAGGTTGGCTGGGGGAAACCTGGGCAGTGAGTGGGTAGGCTGGCTGGGAGAAACCTGGGCGGTGAGTGCGTAGGTTGGCTGGGGACACAGGCCTCACATTCAGTGTAATCTAATGTGCTAAGCCTAAGGGCTGGTCAAAAGGAATGAGGAGGACTGGAGGTGAGCCCAGTTGCAGCATTCTGGCCTAGGATGGGTGAGGGAGGCCCTGGGTGCCTGCTGAAGTCAGGATGTAGGGGAAAACAGAGATGCTAACAACATTGCCTGGTGCACCACACCTTAGAAAATAGAGCTTTCTTCCAGTGGGATATGAAATATCCCAAATGTAATATAAATACAAACATTAAAATATAAGATCACAAAGGAATGAGCGATAGATGACAGATGACAGGTGCACCTGAGGACTGGATGTGGCTCTCTGCACACCACGGCTCTCCTGCTGCCTGAGCCTATGGCCCAGGGTCTTCTCCATCACGGTGTGTGTGTGTGTGTGTGTGTGTGTGTGTGTGTGTGTGTACCGGGCCGCAGGCTTCGCCCTCCTCCTCCTGCGGGCACTGCGGTGCCTCTGAAGCTCCCCGGGCAGCGAGTTCCTAGCCTCTTCTGCAAAGCTGACCCCTTCAGTGACCGGCTTCCACAGATTTTTTTTCCCAGTCCAGAGAGATGGATTATTTTGAAAGTCTTTTGTAAGAGAAAAACCTTAGGATATGAATCTTAAAAACTCGGAAGAGAGGAGATCTTCTCCGCCCCCGCTACCGGCGCCCCCTCTACTGCCGCTAAGCCAGAGCCGGCCAGAGTAGTGCCCTGCGCTGCGGTCCTCCTACGAAGGACTTAGACGCTCTCGTGGACACCTGACCGTCCCTCAGCAACCTCGGTACTCCAGCCCATGCGGCCCAGTTCTTCCGCGCACCAGCCCCGCCGGGGTCCGTGTCCTGTCTCAGCAGCCGGACCCGGCCCGAGCCCGAGCAGTAGCCGGCACCAAGTCGGTGGTGGGCATAGACCTGGGCTTCCAGAGCTGCTACGTCGCTGTGGCTCGTGCCGGCAACATCGAGACGATCGCTAACGAGTACAGTGACCGGTGCACGCTGATTCCATAGGAGAGTTTACCTAAATGATAATAATGGCCATCTGTGGTGGGGTGAGGATTGTGGAATTACAGGGCTTGTATTTCCTTTGGTCCTAAGAATCGTTCAATTGGAGCAGCAGCTAAAAGCCAGGTAATTTCCAATGCAAAGAACACAGTCCAAGGATTTAAAAGATTTCATGGCCGAGCATTCTCTGATCCGTTTGTCGAGGCAGAAAAATCCAGCCTTGCTTATGATATTGTACAGTTGTCCTCTGGATTAACGGGTATAAAGGTGACATATATGGAAGAAGAGCGGAATTTTACCACTGAGCAGGTGACTGCCATGCTTTTGTCCAAATTGAAGGAGACAGCAGAGAGTGTTCTTAAGAAGCCCGTTGTTGACTGTGTTGTTTTGGTTCCTTGTCTCTATACTGATGCAGAAAGACGATCAGTGATGGATGCGACACAGATTGCAGGTCTTAATTGCCTGAGATTAATGAATGAAACTACTGCAGTTGCTCTTGCATATGGAATCTGTAAGCAAGATCTTCCTGCCTTAGAAGAGAAATCAAGAAATGTAGTTTTTGTAGACATGGGGCATTCTGCTTATCAAGTTTCTGTATGTGCATTTAATAGAGGAAAACTGAAAGTTTTGGCCACAGCATTTGACACGACACTGGGAGGCAGAAAATTTGATGAGGTGTTAGTAAATCACTTCTGTGAAGAATTTGGGAAGAAATACAAACTAGACATAAGTCTAAAATTCGTACATTATTACGACTGCTCAAGAGTGTGAGAAACTGAAGAAATTGATGAGTGCAAATGCTTCAGACCTCCCTTTGAGCATTGAATGTTTTATGAATGATGTTGATGTATCTGGAACTATGAATAGAGACAAATTTCTGGAGATGTGTGATGATCTCTTAGCTAGAGTGGAGCCACCACTTTGTAGTGTTTTGGAACAAGCCAAGTTAAAGAAAGAAGATATTTATGCAGTGGAGATAGTGGGTGGTGCTACACGAATTCCTGCAGTAAAAGAGATCAGCAAATTTTTTGGTAAAGAACTTAGTACAACATTAAATGCTGATGAAGCTGTCACTCGAGGATGTGCACTGCAATGTGCAATCTTGTCGCCTGCTTTCAAAGTCAGAGATTTTCTATCACTGATGTGGTGGCATATCCAATATCTCTGAGATGGAATTCTCCAGTTGAAGAAGGGTCAAGTGACTGTGAAGTCTTTTCAAAAAATCATGGTGCTCCTTTCTCTAAAGTCCTCACATTTTATAGAAAAAGAACCTTTCACTCTTGAAGCTTATTATAGCTCTCCTCAGGATTTGCCCTATCCAGATCCTGCTATAGCTCAGTTTTCAGTTCAGAAAGTCACTCCCCAGTCTGATGGCTCCAGTTCAAAAGTGAAAGTCAAAATTCGAGTAAATGTCCATGGCATTTTCAGTGTGTCCAGTGCATCCCTAGTGGAGGTGCACAAGTCTGAGGAAAATGAGGAACCAATGGAAACTGATCAAAATGCAAAGGAAGCAGAGAAGATGCAGGTAGACCAGGAGGAACAACATGTTGAAGAGCAACAGCAGCAGACACCAGCAGAAAATAAGTCAGAATCTGAAGAAATGGAGACTTCTCAAGGTGGATTGAAAGACAAAAAGATGGACCAACCACCTCAAGCTAAGAAGGCAAAAGTGAAGACCAGTACTGTGGACCTGTCAATTGAGAATCAGCTGTTATGGCAGATAGACCAAGAGATGCTCAACTTGTACATTGAAAATGAGGGTAAGATGATCATGCAGGATAAACTGGAGAAGGAGCGGAATGATGCAAAGAATGCAGTAGAAGAATATGTGTATGAAATGAGAGACAAGCTTAGTGGTGAATATGAGAAGATTGTGAGTGAAGATGATCGTAACAGTTTTACCTTGAAACTAGAAGATACTGAAAATTGGTTGTATGAAGATGGAGAAGACCAGCCAAAGCAAGTTTATGTAGATAAATTGGCTGAATTAAAAAAATTAGGTCAACCTATTAAGACACGGTTTCAGGAATCTGAAGAAAGACCAAAATTATTTGAAGAACTAGGGAAACAGATTCAGCAGTACATGAAAATAATCAGCTCTTTCAAAAACAAGGAGGACCAGTATGACCATTTGGATGCTGCTGATGTGGCAAAGGTAGAAAAGAGCACCAATGAGGCGATGGAGTGGATGAATAACAAGCTAAATCTGCAGAATAAGCAGAGTCTGACCATGGATCCTGTTGTCAAGACAAAAGAGATTGAAGCTAAAATTAAGGAGCTGACAAGTATGTGTAATCCTATAATTTCAAAGCCCAAACCCAAAGTGGAACTTCCAAAAGAGGAACAAAAAAATGCAGAGCAGAATGGACCAGTGGACGGACAAGGAGATAGCTCAGGCCCTCAGGCTGCTGAGCAGGGTGCAGATTCAGCTGTGCCTTCGGATTCAGACAAGAAGCTTCCTAAAATGGACACTGATTGATTCCTACACTTGTTTATATTAAAACAGACTATTATAAAGCTTTAAGTTGTCAACTTTGTTCTAAATATCAACTAGAGCAAGTGAATACTGGAGATTTCTTAGCCAGTTTTTAGGGAATTTTGGGGGTGGGGTGGGGGATATAGGTAATGTACGGAGCATTTTGACTTTTAAATAGGTACAGAAATTAAGTGCATTGTATCTTTTTTCATAATGGTACTATTTAGAAGCCCAGTTAGTCTTACTGAGCTTAAGCTTCACTCCTTTTATGTTTAATCATGCTTCTTCAAAATAAGTTTATTTTAGAAAGTTGAGCTGTAGTAAAAGCTATAACTAGCTATCAAGCTGGCTTTTCATTATGACATTCATGGTAGGAGCTCTAATTATGCTTCAAAAATCTGTTGTGGACATTGCCAGAAAGACTTTCTGCCTGGCGTGGGGTTAGGGTGGGCGCTCCCTCTGTTCTTGAGGCCAGAGCGTGGTCTGGTGTGGATTAATGTAGGAGAGCAACAAAGGCACACTGATCTTCACCCTTCCCTTCCATCCCAGCCTCACCCTCTTCCTTCCTCCCAAGGAAAGAGCTCCCATTACAAATGGCATGGCTGCTTTTGGGATAGAGAACCCCCTCACTGGGAGCAAATTGCAAACAGAATTTTAGACTTGGAGGTGCTTCTTTAAAGTCTGTTCACTAACACCTTAAGCATCAAAGTCTAAATAATTTTCTCTTTAGAAGATGTACTGTTGAATATAGGCATGGTAAATTAAACTGAGGAATTGATCCTTGCTCATTATGGTATAAAGATTTGTATCCTGGCCTGTTAGTGAGAGATGTTCTATGTAAACTTGAGGTATAGTTTGAACTCCCAGGATAAAAGTAACAAGTTCTTTTTGGCTCATACACAGTCCACTTGTGTGTTAAGTATTAATATCCGTCATGAGTCTGCCAATTTGTATGTGTTAAACAGATGACAGATCATTTAAAAAACAAAAATACACTGGATTGTACTGGATGAGTCTGAAACAAATGAGTGTTAAACAATATGCCCATGTTAGAGCAACACCTCCTTAACTTTAGCTAATGTCAGGAGCACCAAAGCATTCCTCTGACTGCTTTTTGGGGCGGTGTGGATAGGAGCAAGGCATTTTGGAAACTTCAAGGGAAGCCTATTAGAGGCCAGAGCTGGTTCCTCCTGCCTATAAACTGTTACAAGCTTTGTTGGTTATGTTTTGTATCTTTGTAATAACTGATATTCTGTATAACAGAGTGCCTCTCTGTTAGTTTTGCCCTATGTTGTTAGAACCAAGACTATACCTGCATAGTAGAAATAAATTTCTGTCCATCTCTGTGCAAAAAAACAAAACAAAACAAAACAAACAAACAAACAAACAAAAAAACTCGGAAGAGAGCATGTTCTCCATAAAGGTTTCTGGAGTGGTAATTCAATGACTAAATAAATCTATCTAAAAACATGTGCAAGATAAACCAGCTAATAAATAAGTAACACAGAGTCTGGGCATTTCATTCTCCAATCTAAATCAACTTAACCAAAAGTGCCTGAGTTCCAAAGCCACCGCCCTTAGTGCTAAACTTGCACAATAATTTTTGAAAAGGAGAGCCGAGGTGGAAGCAGGGGACCTCCCGGGCACACACCCCCCAGGGAGCTGCCCTGGAAAGAGCCCACGTTCAGGATGATCCTGGTGATTCTGCCCAAGGAGAGAAAGCAGAGAAAAAGACCTGGTCACACATCCAGGAACAAGGATGAGGTCCCTGGAAGGAGGAGCCAGGGGAGAGGTGCAGGGTGTGGACCCCCAGCACCCCCGGGGGTTCCTGTGGGCGCCACTGGATCAGAGGCCGAATCCGTGGGAGGCTGAATCACAGGAGAGAAGCTAGGAGCTTCGTTGACGTCACGCATAGGGACAGCCAAGGCTGGAGAGTGAAGGTGGCTTCTGCTGTGGATGGAGGCAAGGGGCACATGCTGGGCAGGAGCCGTAGGACAAGAGGCTTGGGGACAGAGTCTAGGGGTGTCACTGAGGCTTGTGTGGCCAGAGGGAGGGATGGCAACGGTTGGTAGATAATAAGGGTCACTTTGCTGAGTTAATGTATTCAGGTTCATTTGTAATTTATTTTTAAATTGCTGAAAAAGTACATCTTGAATGTTTCATTCCCCCAAAGGGTAAATGCAGCAGGTAATGGATTTGGTGGTAAATCGCATCTCACAAATACATGTATACTTGCTATTTGTCAACTAAAAATTAAATAAACAAGTAAAAAAAATCTAGAAAAAATTTCCCCAGAAGGCTTGAATTTCAACATAGACGAAACCTACCTTGTGATGTAACAATAACTGAAAACACAATCAGAAATACTAATGTGGCATTTCACAAACCCACCAACACAATATTACTGTGTCCTAGGGCTAGAGTCAAAAGGAAGGGGCATCAGAATAGAATTTTCTTTTTTATTAACCCTGGGGATTAGAAATCCATATATCTGTATATTCAGATATCTGGAGGAGAATAAACCTCAGTGGAAAATCTACATATACATTTAAATAGAAAGGAAGAAATGGTGTAAAGCTAATGCAAATCCACACATGCAAAGAATCCTAAAGATAAAACCCAAACTTTGTAAGACTGTTACTTGACTGTAATTGACAGTGATGTGTTTTCTTTGGAAATCTCTTCAAATGACCCAGGTACAAATGGATTTAGAGAAGAAATGTGGATATGTTGATTAGCTTGATTGTGGTGAATATTTCACAATGAACACTTAAGTCCTACGATCACATGCATGCAATTTTAATTGTCACATACATATAAATATAGCTGGAGAAAAAAACATTTGTAGAATTCTCGATTATGAAAACATTGAAAATATGGGGCTATTTCAGGGATTAGAGGAGTGTGAACCAAGCTCAGATGGTCACTAGGGTTGCGCCTGGATGCCGAGAGGTTCATGAGGCCCACATTCTTGCTGTGGCTTCCTCACTGAAGAATAAGTTCTGAGACAACACAGTCGTGGAGGGCCGGCTGTCAGGTCCCAGGCTGCGTTAACTGAGCTGGGTTCCCATATGCTTCTGAACTACAAAGAGGACACTTGGTGATTCAGTTGGAAGCAAAAAGTCCTTAATGTGCGTTTTAGTCATCAGGACGCAGCTCTTGGGCATCAGAAAAGTAAAACTACATCCATCTGGAAGAGCGTGGATTTGTGTGTCTCACCTGATGAGAAGAGCTCACCCAGCCGGGTGAGCATTCCTTATCTGCTGCTCTCCAGGTTAATTCCAATCCCAGGGTTCATCTGTCTCTGTTCTATGTTCTGAATCCCTTTTCCTCATTACTCACATGTTTGAATGAAAGGAGCAGGGCATCTTTTCATTCAGAGCTCAGGAAGAAACAAAAGCTTCTCAACTACAATCTCTCTGAGGGTGGGTGGTTTATGTCCTGTTTTTCATTGAGCAAAGCAATATGGATTTGGGAGCCTGGGGGAAGCCGACTTCAGGGGTCTGGAAAGGGTCTCAGTGTTGATCTCCTCCCTGTTTAGGAGTCTTCCTGCATTACCAGTGAGGGCTTTGTGTTGTGGGTGCTTGTCTTCTCAAAAGAGAAGATTTTTGATCAAGTTACAAGAGTTGGTAACAGTATAGCAAAGCTTATTAGAAAAGAAAGAAACAAAGCAAGGAGACCATAGTTTGGCTCAGAGAGGAGACTGATGGCTCTGATTCCTTTGAGTCCCAGGTTTTAACTGGAGTTTAAGGAAACGTTTCTGGGGAGTCCCACAGATGCACCACCTCTGAGCTCTGGATCAGACCCCTAAATCCCTACCGTATGATTCTACCCAGAAGTGTTCGAGCAAAGCCCAGGTTTGGAGAAGATTCACAGTCACAGTGAGAGTCTGTGACATGCTGAGGACCTAGAGGCACCGTTGGGCCATCTTGGCCTGTGCACACGGGTCCTAACTGGACGAGCTACCCAGCCCTGGAGGGTGTTGGCCTCCACAGTCTCTGGCCAGGGAGGTCTGTGTTATTATCCTGGCCAACGCTCCTCCACCCTGAGAACTAGGCACCTTGGCACCGATTGCCAGACATCCCATTACCTTGAGTCAGAGCAGGATCAAGGTGACTTTATATGAACTAACTGACAATCAGAAACCAAAACCAAGCTGGGAGTTAGCAAGTGTGCCCTTTTGGATCAAACATCGCCGTCCATTTCTCTGGCACTCTGTCGACCTGCCACCTGCTCTAATCACTTATCTCTGCTCCAGCCTCAGGGTGAGGGTGAACAGTGGGAGTTCCCTGCCCAGCCTCTCACATGCTCTTCCAGGGTGGCAACACCCAGTGCCCAGAATTCTCTGAAAAGCACGTGTACCTGCTCACGTGGGCATTCACAAGGGCTGGCCTCAGGCCTCAGTGTTTCAGGAAGCTGCACTTACAATATAGCGTCGAGCAATAAAATGAAGACCAAACTGTGTAGTTCACCATCACAAGTGTAAACAGCAAACGCATAACACAACTGACGAGAATGAAACATAAGTCAGACTGCTTTCTAGTGATAAATTGATATTTGTTGTTAGCTAAGAAAATCTTTGATTGGGAACTCGGTATGCCTGTTGAACATCCTACTGAGTGCAGCATTAATCTCCCTGTTCCTCAGACTGTAAAGGATGGGGTTGGTGAAGGGGGGGACCATGGTGTAGAACATGGCTGTTAGTAGATTTTTAAGGGATCCTTCCGTTGCCACGGGCCCTAAGACAGCCACTGACCCAGAAATCACAAACAGGAGGAGAATCGCCAGCTGTGGGACACAGGTGGATAAGGCTTTGCTGCGGGCTTCCGCCGAACAGATCTTGAGCACGGTTGAGAATATGTTGATATAGGACATCAAGACGAAGGCGACACACACCACCACGAGGCCAACACTTGCGGCAATGATGACGAACTCAGAAAACTGGACATCAGGAGATGAGAGGCTCAAAATCTGAGGCATATCACAGAAATACTGGTGGATCAGGTTGGTCTTTGTAAAGGGAAGCCTGAACATGGAGCCCGTGTGGATGGCAGAGTAGACCAGCCCGCAGGCCCAGGAGCCACCCGCGGCCTGAATGCACATGTGCGCCGTGACCACCAGCCCGTAGTGCAGAGGGTGGCAGATGGCAACGTAGCGGTCATAGGACATGACCACAAGGAGCGCAAACTCTACAGTGGCAAAAAGTATGTAAAGGAAGATCTGTGCAGCACATTCCTGCAGTGAGATGATCCGACGGCCTGTCAAGGAATTAACAATGGATTTGGGAACAATCACCGAGATGCTGCCAAGGTCTAAGAGGGACAGATTGCTTATGAAGAAGTACATCGGAGCGTGAAGGCGTGAGTCTGTCACAATAAGAGCAACGGTGATAAGATTCCCCGTCAAGGCTCCCAGATAGATCACCAGGAACAGCAGACCTTGCAAAACCTGGAGCTCTGGGGAGCTGGAGACGCCCACCAGGAGGAAGTAGGTGAAGGAGGTGACGTTGTCCATGCCTGCTAGTGAGCTGTCCCCAGAGCCACAGGCCAAGGAGAGGATGCCACAGCCAAAGACACACAACCTAGGTGGGTGGAGTAAGGCATTGAGGTCAGGTGAATGCTCTCCTTCTGCCTGGATTTTCTTCCCCGAATCTCCTGATACCCTACTCTTTCTAATCCTCCTAGGATGAGAGAACCAAGCACATGAAGTATTCAAAATGAAACCCAATCCCATGTCCCTTCCACTTGTTGATACATCTACTCTGTGGTGTAGAACCGCTTTCTAAACCCTCACCCTGAGGCAGGGCATGATCAGGATCCCCCTTCCCTCCATCTGAGGGGTTATCCCAGACATTCTCGAAAGCTGCTGGGTCGCCCTCTGCCTTGAGCATGCCCTGAGCCCCTGAGCGGTGGCTGGCTGCTCTGGAAAGTGGTTCCATAGCCAGCTCAGGGGGTGAATTTGAGCTTCCTCTGGAGGTGAGTGGATCTGAGGGAGACCAGGTAGGCGGAGCAGCCCCTTCACTTCCACTGTCCTTGAACCCAGGCTTGAGCCCATCACCGTGAAGAGCTGGTCTGATCCAACACCTAAGGTCCACTTCTGGTTGCCAAGGGGTGGCCAGCTCCCTTGCCTACCCCTCCTCCGCACCTTCACCAGGGAGTCCTGGGCCAGGAATCTAGTCCCCTGAGGGCAGTCCTCCTCTGGACCTTGCTCTGCTTGTTTCATGGCTTTTGCTAAAAACGCTTGCTCTCAAGGAACCGTCTCAAATTCAGTTTATTACCTGCACTCCTTCTGAAGCATTTCAAATCATAAACAATCTGTTTAAACCTATCTTCTCAAGACTAAAATTAGTTGTATGGTAAGATCTGATCGCAGCATGACTCTATTTTCATCAATTAAAAAATCCAGGATTGAGAGATAATACTGATAAAAATGTTAGCATTCGTCTTTTTAAAACACTTTATATGTAACTTATTGGCCATCAGAAAAACATTTATGATTTTTCTACCTTTATGTGCATAAAAGTAACGATGTGCAATATATTGATATGATTTTTTAGTGTTTTAGCAAATATTTTATGCTAATTGCTTTGATTGTACACAGTTTCTCTATCAGCCTCCTTTTACCAGGTGAAGAGAGTCCACGATCAGAGAATATTCTTAGCCAGAAGCCCATGTGGGTGGATGAGGTGGATACTGACTGCCCTGCAGGTCGCAGCTGCAAACCACACTCTGTTCTTGGTGTCATTCACCAGGTGACACCCTAGCAGGGGCCAGTAGAAATCTTGTCATGTTCTTGGTTCTTAAGATTGTCCGCTGTCTCTTTGGTCCAGGTGAATGCTCACATTTGCCCTTGCTAACCTCACCTCACATTCTACCCTTCAAGGTGCACCTGCACGGCCTCCTGACTACTGCGCAGTACAGAAAGTCCAGGGTGCCCACTCCCCTGCATGTGTGCAGTGATACTTGGAAATTACTTGGTTCACAGTTTTAAAATAAGGGCAATAGAATACACCAAATTGCTAATTCCCCACCACTGTTAACACTTGAACACAACAGGATATATAAATGACCTGCATTATCATGTTAATGCCTCATAAATCCAGCCTTTATAAAAATCATTCATCATAATATCCACACTAGGTACCTTGGAATAATATCTTTTTTTTTTCCATTTTAAACACTACTTTTGCTTGTATGACTAGACCTCCATGAAATGGCATCATAGCTTTCTTCTGCATGTAGATTTCCTGGTTGACCTTCTGAATCAAGCTCAGGAAACTTTTCCTTCATGGGGCCTGCTGCTCTGTTCCAAGGGAATTTTTCAATCACTTTGGCTTAGGCCCCTTGACCTGGACAGTGCATGTATAAGGCCTTCAGGGAGCATTCTAAGAACTAGTTGCCTCTGCCAGGCACAGTGGTGCATGCCTGTAATGCTAGTGGCTCGGAGGGTGAGGCAGGAGGATGGCAAGTTCAAGGTCAGCCTCAGCAACTAAAAGAAGCCCTAGCACCCTTAAATTCAATCTCTGATACAAAAAAGGAAAGAGAGAGAGAGAGAGAGAGAGAACTAATTGCCTAAAATAAACACAGAAATCTAAAACTCTATTCTGTGAACTCATATACATCTGTGAAGTGGAAACATTTAAGTATGCTTTAGATTTTGGAGTCTACCAAGCTATTTCTTTGCCAAGAGAATTGCACAAATGACAGACACAAGCTTACCTGTGAACCAGGACCACGTAGCTGACTTCCCTTGCAGAAATATTGCTTTTGCATAAATTAAGGAGAGGGATGAGGTCAAGGAGTGAAATATAGAAGCTGCTTCTCAGTGAGACTCATGCGCAGATCCCGAGGACAGCCCTGCTGCTGAATGATGTATAGGGACACCAGGTCTTTAATAACAACAGCCAGGGTCAGGCTTTTGCTGATCTCTGGAGACCTGTCTCAACCTCCAAGTAGGTGGAGTTTCCTCCAGCTGCTAACTGGCAAGGATTCCGTGGCCATACCACCGAGAGTCATTAAATTCCTAATATTTTTAGAAACAACTTTGTGTGTGACACTTAATAAAGGGAAGTGCTAAAAATGTTTTGTATATAGCAAGAGATTCAATAAATTTTCCAATTCATGTCTGGCTATAAAATTAATTTATTCTCTTTATTCTGCATGGGTTGTTTCAAAAGCTAAATAAACTTAAAACAGAACACAGAAAGTTCATTAATCCTGAACACACTCAGTTTCCAAATTGCAACCATTCTTTTAGAAATCATAATTGTTGCATGTTGGCATAGGATCAATGAAGAATGCTAGCAATTCTATAAAAGTGTGATTAAAATAGTCCTTCCCTTTTGAATCGGGTATAAGTGCAAAGCAATATTTTTCTTATCATTCAGCCAAACCAGCCCAGAATAGCAGAATGAGCAAGGGAAATATACAAGAATTCATGGTATTGTCCTAAGGCAGAAATTAAAGATATTTTCAGAAGAAAATAATAGTTTCTGTCTTCTACTAATTTTGGTTCTTGAATACAAGGCATTTTGCATAAAACTCTTCTGGGAAGTTAACTAGTTACAGGATGGCTTGTTTGTCAAGTCTCATGATGGTGTGGTGTTAAGTTTTGTGCATCTGAGTGTTTTCAAACCTTGCCTAAAATGCCTGGATGTCACATCACATGCCCCCCCCCTCCTGTCCTACCCTCTCCTGGAATCTGACACTTCTGGATTCCAGGATGTAGCAGGATCTACAGCTTGGCCTTTCTGTGCCTGGTTTGCCTCGGTCAGCATGGTGTCCTCCAGGGTCACTGTGCTGTCGTAAGTGACAGGATTTCCTGATTTTGAGGCTGGAGGTTCTCCACTGTGTGTTTACACCTCAGGTCCATTTGTTCATTGTATGGTGGAGGCCGAGGTCCATCTGTACCTTCTCTGTCGTGAACACACTGCGGTGAGCGCGGAGGGCAGACGTCCCCTCCCAGACATCCCCTTCAGCTCCTTCCGGCTCCCACAGGAGTGGGGTTACTGGACCTTGTGTGCTCCTGGCTGAGGCTTCCTGAGGAACTTCTGTGCTGTTTTCCATTACGACTGCCTTAAGGTGTCTTCTCACCAACAGGACACAAGGGCTCCTTCTTCCACTTGAGGACACATATGGTCTCTCTGTTTGTTCACAGTGCTGGGGATGGAGCCCAGGGCCTCTTTTGTACTAGGCAAGCGCTCACCCCTGAGCACACGGAAGCTTTTTCCTCCTGGTGTCAGCAGTTTTGCCCTGCATGAGGGAGTGTCCGGGGGATTCGATTTGCAGCCTACGTTGTCAGTGGTGGTGAGCTTCTCTTTCTTGTGCATCTGTCGGCCATTTGAGTGTCTCATTTCAGAAATGGCTGGCCAGGCCTTTGCCCACTTGTGGGATTATTTCTTTCTTAGGAATGGGTTCGTGATACCTCATCAGAGGTGTGGCTTGCAAGCATTACTCCATTGCGTGCGTGTAGGATACTCGTTAATCCGCTGATCTGCTGCTGACACGTGCCTGCTTTCCAGTCGTCAGCACTCACATATGGGTCTTTGTATGGACCTCTTTCCCTTCCTCTTGGGAGTGGGATTCCTCACTACTAGTGGACTTCGTGAGTTTCTTTCATGATAACTCTACATTTAATCATTTGAGAAATTGCTACATTGTTTTCCCAAATGGAGGAGCTATTTGAGGTCACTGTGAGAGGCGAGGTGTGGTTCCAGTTTCTCCACATCTTGCCAGAGCTTCTGTCATCTCACTTGATTCTCACCATTCTCCTGGGTGTGGAGGGACACCTCATCCTGGTTTCTATTTGCAATCTTCTGTAAATCAAATGCAGCATCTTTTCATGTGCTTTTAACTATTTGTAAACCTTCCTTTGAAAAAACGCCCATTCAGATCTTTGCCTACTTTTAGCTGGGCGTTTTGAGTTATAAGTTATGAGAATTTCTGTGTACCTTAATTGTCACTCCCTTATCAGCCAGGTATTTTGCAATTTTTTTTTCACTATGTGGATTGTGTTTTCAATTTAATTTTTGAATTATGATTAAATGCACCTAAAATAAAACATTCTGTCTTTGTCAGTTTTAAGTCTAAAGATCACTTGCAAACACTCTTCAGTTTGCAAGACAGAAAGCCCAAACCCTCAACAACTTTCGATTCCTCCCTCCATGGGCCTTCACCAACCTTCGCTCCATCTTCTGTCGCTAAGAATTTGGCTAGGTTATTCAGAATATAATTTATAATTCAGAACAGTTCATTATTTTCCAGTTCCTGACCAATATTAAAACTGACATTTGACTATTCAGTGAAGGAAAGCATGTGGGATAAAATACATGTGTATATGTCTCTACACACACACACACACACACACACACACACCCCACCCATGGCACAGAACTCAGAGTGGGCTCTTTTCACACTAGTCAGCAGTTTAGTTACTAAGGATGTGGACATGCAGGTGGAATGCAAGACAGATTTTTCCCTGTATTATTTTCATGTTTATGTTTGATTTTTTAATAGTACTGTATTTTGAAAAGTTTCAAAGTTATATTAAAAAATGAAATGATACAGCAAACACCTATATTTCCTTTACTTGGACTTATTAACTGTAATATATTGATTTTTCTATGAATTTACCTGTATACATGTGGATACAAAATTTATTCACACGGATTCTTTTAATTTCTAATCAGTATACTACAAGAAAATTGATTTATTGATTACAGGCTTAAATCAATTTGAAATTCCAACCACTTTGTGTCTAACAACAGTTTTCCATGCTTATGGTAAATAATCTTAACAACATAAAAATGAATGTTTGTGCATAAGATTGTTCACCCTATCTGACATGAATGGAATATATACCAATTTGGTAGTGAAATGATATTTTACAGGAATGATTACTCTGATTACAGCAAACTCTTGTGAAAACATCAATTTCTTCTTCACCTTTGTCTGGTCATACAATCAGTGGGAAAAGTTTTGTTTTCTTTCACTCTAGGCAATTAAAACAAACCCTTCGTCACCGCTCCACAGTTCAGGTCCATTTTCACACCTATGTGAAATTGCTCAGCTGTGAGTGCCCACAACTGCATTAGTAACTGGGACTTGTGCAGCTATTCCCACCTGGGTCTGCACTGTTGTCATAGGGGAGGTGGGAACACTATAAACTACAGTGCGACTTTGAACACGAGCCTCACGTAGAGCTGAGGAGTGGCTTGGGTTAACTGATGTGCTTTTAGTTCTCTGGTCATCTGGCTTTATTCCTGAAATTTGGTATTGCTGAGGACACCTGTGGACCAGGAAAGGTAGGAAAATTGTGTGTTCAATTCTGGACATTGAATGGTAAGCTGTTGGATTTTGTGAAGATAATATAGGGTGAAAATGCACACATTTAAGACGCCGGTTAAAACAGCATTAAACAAGCAAAGAGAACGTTTTCAATTATTTAGAGTACCTAAATACATGTGTAAAAATAGTTCAGCTCAACTCATAAAACATGCCCACACTGTGCATTTCCACCACCTTTGCATGTGAGGCACAGAGGTCTCTAGATACTGTTTCTGACCCAAGGTCCTGAGTGTGTGTCCCTGTGAAACGGGATCATGAGAGTTAACAGGCACTGAGATGCCACCAACCAGGTGGCAGGTACCCTTTAGAAGTGTTTTTAAATTTTTTTACTGGGTACAACCCACGGAGTCAAAAGGGAAGCTATATAACTTGTTGCTTGGCAATAAAGCTTTAAAGAAAATTCTTCTTTGCTAAACAAAGTTGAAATATAATGTTTTCTGATATCATTATACTGAAAATTATGTGTTTTAAATTATCTTAGCATCTATCAGTGGTTGTTTGTGCTTAGTCAATGCTTTTCTTTTCTGTATAAATTGGAAAACAAAAGTGACCCCATGCTGAAGAGAAAAGCTGTACGTATGGTTCACTGTGCTCTGACCGCATGTGCCCAAGGGCAGGCCAAGAACTGCTAAGGCGACAGGCTTCTGGGTAGCTCCTGGTGGACTGACCCTGGCTGCACGTCCTCTCCCTGATGGTCACCACGCCCCTGGCTCTGACTCCAAGAAGCCCATCTCTGCCTGTGTCCTTCACTCTCTCACCTGCCCCTGCTTCACCAAGTGACCACAGATCACACATGGCATGCCTGTCCTGAGGACGAACCCGATTCTGCATGTAGGGCTCTGGAATCCTTAGGTAAGTGGGAAAGTTCACGGAGCTTCATCCCCAGTCATTATTATTAGCAACCTGTAAGTTGTGCTTCTGATCAGATGGCAAATGCCTAGGATTGAATTGTGTTTAATTTAGTAGGAAGATCCTCACAGGAAAAAATCTGGACTCTATATCATGAGTTTGAACACATTTTAAACATTCAAGTGCAAAATTTAAGGAGATTTATTATCTTTGTGAGGACAAGCTGAGTGTGTAACTGAAAGTTGGTTCATGGTTATAAAGATATTATAGACTCATGTCTCATAACCCTGAGTTTTAAAACCAAATTGTTCAGTGTGTATATAAAGAAAAACAAGTATTTAATATAAAATGAATATTTACTCTCTGAAGACACTAATTTTCTTGAAATAAAAAGTACTTCATTTAATTTATGTTTTTATTTCATTTTCAAAGTGTTACATATAAAAAGGTGGGCCAGCTGAAACTACATATCTCTATAGACTCATGGACATTGGAGAATTGTAGAATTGTCACAGTAAATGGTCTCTTTTTCTAATACATATTTTTAGTTTTATTTGGACACAATACCTTTATTTTTATTTATTTATTTTATATGGTGCTGAGGGTGGGCCCCAGTGCCTCCCACGTAGGCGAGCATTCACCCTCTGAGCCACAACCCCAGCCAGTAGATGTTTCCTGTTTTAACATTTTCTTTCATTCAGTGGAATTCTTTTTTTTTTTCAAAGCTGCATAATAATACCCAAGGACTTTATGGTTATCACAGCAATGTTCTTTAGTATGTTCCACGAGACAGAGAGCTCATCATGGAGAGTGCTATGTAGCTATGGTTCACTGTGGACGCTCCATGAGGAGGGAGGACTGATGTGTTAAGTAGGATCCATGATTCCTGTTTAAATCCTGCAGGTAGAAAGGGTGAGGAGGTAGTTTCATTCCGTTTGTATAAATAAATCACTGTGTATGAGTCGCATTAATTATGCATTTTACCTTAGCAAAGAAGTCTTCAATCGTCTTATCAGGCAATGCAGAAAGAAGGGGGGGTCACAGACAGGGACTTCTGCACTTTGTGTTCTAGCGGTCTTTTCTGAATTTCCAGTCAAATGTGTGTGTTAAAAAATAAATGAAAGGGGCTGGGGTTGTAGCTCAGCAGTAAAGTGCCTGCCTAGCACATGTGAAGCACTGGGATCAATCCTCAGCATCACATAAAAATAAATAAATAAAATAAAGGTATCATGTTCATCTACAACTAAAAATATTAAAAAATAATTAATTAATTAAAAAACAAAGAAAATTTTAAAAACAACCAGTTTTCAAAGGGATAGAAAAACCTCACACAAGTGTGGACCCGTAGACCTTCATTTAAAGTCATGTTGTAAATAGTTTTAAGAATTGCAATTATGTGAACTCTGATGAGACACACTAGTGAAACTAGAAAATTAAATTTTAAGAATGAATAAAACTAACACGTTCTAGCATATGTAATTTAAACCACCTTATTTCCCTAAATATATTAAGCATGTGGCTAAGTATGCAAGTTTTATATTCAAAAGGTACGTGTGAACAATGTGAGTATATATGTGTTTACACACATATACATGATATAATTTCCTGAATGGAGACAGACAGACACTTTCAAACAAGTTGGTTTATGTCTTCAGGGTGAGTTTAATTTTATTAAGTTATGTTTATGTTTGAGTGATGATGACTTGTAGATGAAGAAGCATCCTTCCTTTGATTTTTTTCAGAATGGGAAGAGCCTGTCAGAGCAGGGTGTGCACCGCTTATCACACCACCCTCTCTCCATCCTTTCAAGTGCTAATTCCTAGTGTCTACTGAAGTGCACACACCAAGGAACAAAGCACAGCTTCTATGTCAAGTTCTTTTTTTTAATTAATTTTTATTGTAGGTTGTTCAAAACATTACATAGTTCTTGATATATCATATTTCACACTTTGATTCAAGTGGGATATGTACTCCCATTTTTACCCCATATACAGATTGCAGAATCACTTCAGTTGCACAACCATTGATTTACATATTGCCATTTTGGTGTCTGTTGTATTCTGCTGCCTTTCCTATCCTCTACTATCCCCCCTCCCCCCTCCCCTCCCCTCTTCTCTCTCTACCCCCTCTACTGTAATTCATTTCTCCCCCTTATATTTTTCCTCCTTTCCCCTCACTTCCTCTTATATGTAATTTTGTATACCCCTGAGGGTCTCCTTCCATTTACATGCAATTTCCCTTCTCTCTCCCTTTCCCTCCCACCTCTCGTCCCTGTTTAATGTTAATCTTCTTCTCATGCTCTTTGTCCCTACTCTGTTCTTAGCTACTTTCCTTATATCAAAGAAGACATTTGGCATTTGTTTTTAAGGGATTGGCTAGCTTCACTTAGCATAATCTGCTCTAATGCCATCCATTTCCCTCCAAATTCTATGATTTTGTCATTTCTTAATGCAGAGTAATACTCCATTGTGTATAAATGCCACATTTTTTTTATCCATTCGTCTATTGAAGGGCATCTAGGTTGGTTCCACAGTCTTGCTATTGTGAATTGTGCTGCTATGAACATGGATGTAGCAGTGTCCCTATAGTGTGCTCTTTTTAGGTCTTTAGGGAATAGACCGAGTAGGGGAATAGCTGGATCAAATGGTGGTTCCATTCCAGACAGACACTTTCAAACAAGTTGGTAGTATTGAGACAAACTATAAAAATAAACACTTGGAAATAATACAAAGCAGAACAAAGCAGGTGTCAAAGGGAAGGTGGATTTCCACTGAATTCTACAATCCCCAGAACAGCGGAAACCCCTCAAATGTTTGATGGAGAAGGTAGATTTTAAATTTCTCCATCTGTTCAGAAGATTTCCTCTTGGTATGGAACCAAGGGTGAATATTTTAAGAAATATCTTAAGTACTGTAAAGGACATGTGTCCAACAGGGGTTCAAATAGCTGCACCTCCTTGTCAGTAGGGCTGACAGGTCATGTCCACCACTTGCCCACTGCTTCCCAGAGCTCCCCAGCCCCGGGCTCCCTGCTCTCTAGACATAACCGGGCTTGTTGGCTTCCTTCCCTCCAGGAAGGCCCTGTGCAGGGAGCAGATGGACGTGGGCAACCTCAGCACAGTGACGCAGTTTGTGCTCATGGGACTCTCCGACCTCCCCGAAGTGCGCTACCCTCTCTTCGTGGTCTTTGCTGTCATCTACCAGATCACCTTGGCGGGAAACGGGGCCATTCTCTTGGCCCTTGGAATGGAGAGAAAGCTGCACACTCCCATGTATTACCTTCTGGCAAATTTGTCCCTCCTGGACATCTTCTGCTCATCGACCACCGTCCCCAAGATGCTGCACAATCTCTTGAGCGGGGAGAACAGCATTTCTTTCCTTGGGTGTGCAGTGCAACTCTATTTTCTGGTGGCCCTGATGGGGACCGAAGTTTTCCTGCTGGCCGTCATGGCTTATGACCGCTACGTGGCCATATGCTTTCCTCTGCGTTATGCTCTCATCATGACCAAGGTGCGCTGTGTCCAGCTGGTGTGTGGGACCTGGGCAGCTGGGTTCCTCAACTCTCTCCTACACACTGTGTCCACCTTCCGCCTGTCTTTCTGCAAGTCCAACCTGGTCAACCAATACTACTGCGACATCCCACAGATTGTGGCCCTCTCCTGCTCTTCCACATACATGGCAGAGATGCTTGCCTTAGTGATAGGAGGCATCTTTGGGACTAGCGCCTTCCTGACCACCCTGGTCTCTTACGTGTACATCATCTGCACCATCCTCAGGATCCAGTCAGCAGAAGGCAAGCGCAGAGCCTTCTCCACCTGTGCGTCCCACCTCCTGGTGGTCTGCCTCTTCTACGGCACAGCCATCTTCACCTACATGCGCCGCTCCTCCAGCCAAGACTCCCTCTCCAGAGACAGACTCGTCTCTATGCTCTACGGGGTGATCACCCCAATGCTGAACCCCCTCATCTACAGCCTGAGAAATACAGAGGTCAAGGGAGCTCTCATGAGGGTCCTATGTGGAGGAGCATGTTCACGGCAAGTAGAGCATTAGAACAGAGCGACTCCATGCTCTGCCCAGAGTGAAGTCATGGGAAGAATTCATAGAATAGTTGCCCCTCAATGGTACAATGCCTGTCTGTGCACCCATATGTAATTTCAGCTGACCTATCCATTTATGTGTATCTCCATCTCAAAACTTCGGGACCCTAACATTTGACATCCAATAGTGAATGTCTTGGAGAGGAAAGGAGGACTGTTGATCCTGGGTGGACAGGATGAAAGCTGGGCTATCCTAAGTTCACCTGGACCCTTGCCCACCGTGCACGTACTTGTACCTCAGCCTCCACCTGCTCCTGAGTCTGAATCTGTCCTAACCATCCATCTATTGTCTTCCTTCCACCTCTTCCTCTTGGCCGCTCATCTGCTCACCCTGCCATGCTCCCTGTTATGGTTTGGATGTGAGCTGTCCACCAAAAGCTCATGTGGGAAACATGCAAGAGGGTTCAGAGGGGAAATGACTGGATTGTGAGAGCCCTAACCCCACCAGTGAATCGATCACCTGATGGGATTAATTGAGTGGTAACTTACGCAGGTGGGTGTGGCTGGAGGACTTGGGGCACTGGGGCCATGGCTTTGGGGTATATATTTTTGTCTGGTAAGTGGAGTCTCTCTCTCTCTCTCTCTCTCTCTCTCTCTCTCTCTCTCTCTCTCTCTCTCCTTCCTGGTCATCATCTGCCACACTCTTCCACCATGTGTGCCTGTGTGACTTTGTCATCATGCTTTCCCCATCCCCGAGTCTCAGCATTTTCATGGACTGCGACTAGAGAGCTGTCATTTCTGCTTCATTCTGTCCTTCTGTCTTCTGTAGAAACAGGAAAGCTTTCTTTCCAGACTATTACTTATGTTAATTACACCACTTTTGGTATGCAATTATTTATTTTTTAAAATATTTTTTTCCAATTCTGAGCATCCCAATTATGTCCCAAACAGCCTCTGCTCAGAAAAGTAAATTAGCAGCATAACTCTTATGAATGACTATAGAGGTTCCACAAAAGAGAAAAATAGACTACCTGTTATGGTTTGGAAATAAGGTGTCTCCCTGAAGTTCTGTTGTACGATTGTGATGTGTCAACCCAAAATAAAATTTAACAATTAAAAAAATGCATTGCAAAGTATCCTGTGTTCTTTGCTTGGAAGAATTAATATTGGGCGAGATCCAAGATGGCGGGCGGGAGGGAGGCAGCATTCTGTATTGCTCCCTGACTTAGGTCTCAAGTAAAGTGAATACGGCTTCTCTGCAAGTGATATTCCTGCTCCCTGGAGGGAAACACGGCCACCGTGCCCATACAGGGATCTAGGCCTCCGCATCAGAGTAGGTCTCCCAATTACTGGCCCACACAGGACTACTGGGCAACCAAGTGGGTCCATCAGCACCCGCGCAGAACTCTCAGCCACTCACCAGAGCAGAAATTGCTTATGCCACTCCCCCACAGGACACCTGGCAGCTTCTCACATGCAGGAATCTGGCTACCACTCCTGTGTGGACCCCCATCTACCAACGCGGGGCTGCCCCATCACCACCATCTTGGAACTCTGCAGCAGCGGAGATAGTCCCCTACATGTAGTGGCCTGCTCCCGAGAACTTCCCACAGGCTCTGAAGTCAGCCAACAGCCACACACTGCACACCACAGAGTCGTTTCTGAACTCGTCATCCAATGCCATCACGGCTCCCCCCACATAACCCGACAGCCCACCGCTGAAAGCAGGCACCTCCATCTTGGGTCACCTTCATCACCATCTTCAGTAAGGACAACTTCCAGTTTGGAACTCTGGCTGGCCAGGAACCCAGTTTCTACTCAGTTTCTTCACCATTCGGAGGGTGGAGATACCAGTAAACAACAGACGACCCTCCCCTACTGAATGAGAAGGGAAGCAGGAAAGATACTGATCTCCATCAAACAATCCCTGTGGCTTCCTTCAAGATTTTTTTTTCCTCTCCCTCTCTATTCTCCCACCCTCACATCCCCAACATATGTGAAACCAAGGGCTTTGCATGAATTAGGATACCGAGGACTGGGACTTCTGACTAGCATATTACACCTGTGTTGTATACCCTTTATTTCTTTTTTCCATCAGTTTCTACTATCTTAACTTTTTTATTTTTCTTAATATGAATGTGTGTTTGTTTTATGTACTCTACTGTCTTCCCACTTACTTGTCTACCCAAATTTTCTTCCTCTCCCTTCTCCTGCTACTAACCTTCCTCTTTAGATTTCTCTTTCACACTTCCTAAGATACAACAACTCTATCTCCTCACCCACTACCTCCTCAGCATATCATCCTACTCCTCGCCCCTGGTTCTTTGTCCACCATCAGAAACTGTAAACCCTTTTACAAATCTACTGAGTATATTGTAGATAACAATTGAATTCACCATTTCTGGACATTGTGACCAAACTGTAAGTGTCTTAATGGCAAACATCAGTTTTTAGGGTGTATATTGTTTATATTGGGATCTGATAACACTGTCCTTCACCTCAAAGGAGAGGTATCCCTACAGGGGATAAGCCTATAGGGTAAAAGAGTAACATCTAAGATCCACAGAGATAGAAGGGAAGACACACAGCAACATGAAAAGACAAGGGAAGAGAGTGCCCCAAACCAATCAAGATGCTACGTGATTCGAACCTATGGCCAGCACAGCAGAAGGAATGACAGAGAAGGAGTTCAGGATTACATAATTAAAATGTTCTGTGAATTAAAGGAAGAATTAATATTGTTAAAATTACCATATTATAAAATCTGCAGATACAATGTAATCCCTACAAATTTCTAATGTCATTTTTATAGATTAAATTTTATATAAAACCACAAAAACCTTGAGAAGCCAAGGAAATTATGGGCAAAAATAACAAAACAGGAGGAATAACACCAAGCTGGAGTTAGCTTTAGGAAAAAGTTCATTTTTTTTGTTGAGATCAATTGGAAAGTGCGGTGAGTATTGCTAAAATTTGAATTTTATGTCTTCCAATATTGCTTTAAATGTCCCCTTCCAAAGGTTAAATATTCAACATGATACTTTAGCTTGATCTAATTATTCCATGTTTTATTGAAAATAATAAATGCGTTATATCTAATACTATAACTACCATGAATTATTATTATCATTAAATAATTTCAAGTATATGAATAAAAATTAATTCTAATTGTGATTCAAACACACCAGAAGTGATGAAAGAGTAAGAAGCAGACACCGGCCGCGAGGTCAGAAGGTGTGACTGCGTGGCCCTTACACCAGCCCCAAACTGGAATGAAACGAAATAACTCAGAACACAGCAATTCCCTGCAAGTAATCAGAAAAAAGGGGGGGTCGACAAACAGCCTAACAGAAAGTAAAAGTAACCGTTCTAAGGACAGTGAGAAATATTTATTTTTTATTTTTATTTATTTTTTTTAAAGAGAGAGTGAGAGAGGAGAGAGAGAGAGAGAGAAGAGAGAGAATTTTTTTTTTTAATATTTATTTTTTAGTTATCGGCGGACACAACATCTTTGTTTGTACGTGGTGCTGAGAATCGAACCCGGGCCGCATGCATGCCAGGCGAGCGCACTACCACTTGAGCCACATCCCCAGCCCGTGAGATATATTTAAACACACTTGTGGATAACTGAGCATTGTCAGGAAAAACAGAATAAACCTTAAACAGATATGCAAAAGAGAATGAGGAAAAGACCAAAGCAGAACACTAAAAAAGCGGCAGGCAATAAATACTGAGGAGTAGAAGAATGTGGTCATTGCAGGAGAACATGGTGAAGAAAAGGACAAGTGTCCATTTTGCTTAATTACCTGGAGCAGGCCTGGGGAAACTGACTGTGAGCAGACAGATGGATGCATTGAGACCTGAGCTCTGTACGGCACCATTATAGAGGTGGGAGGAGAGGACGCCCTAGTGGTGAATACAGGACAGCAGGGCGGTCCTGTGCCCTGGATGCCACAGATTTTGAATTATAACCGGCTCTGGAGACAGAGTCTTTCTGTCCCGACAGAAGGCTCCTGTCAAGAGGACGCACAGCAATTTTAAATACACATGCACCCACTACAGAAAAGGGCTGTGTAGGAACATGGACAGACCTGAACACAAACGTCAAGAGCAGTGAAGTAAAGGTCGGCGCTCAGACTGGACCTGGAGTGTCCCCAGGGCCTGGGTGGTGAGAGCCTGGGCTGCAGTGTGGCCTGCTTGGGTGGTGGAGGAGGACCAGTGGAAGCAGGGTCAACACCCTGGACATGCCCTGGAGATGCTGGCCCTGTCCCTTTCTGCATCCCCATGCTTCCCAGATGCCAGGAGTGAGCAGATTCCACCACCTCAAGTCCCGCCATGATGTACCTCGCCATAGGCCCCGAAGACACAGGGACAAATGACCATTGGGGAAAGCTCCTACACCAGGAACCAAAACAAAGCCTTTCTCTCGTTAAGTTGATTGTCCTCCAGCATTTGACGGCTGTGGAAAGCCAGCTGACAAGGGAGGGACTTTGCAGTAGAACCTTCCTTCCGTTCAGGAAGACCATCTGGCCATCTGGCCTGCAGAGAGCAGAGGCACCCAGGGGGAACCACAGACCATTCCACTTAGGAGCTGCAGAACCTCCCTCTTCTACAAGACCATCCCTTCTGAAAAGCTGGAATAACTGTACTGGAATGTCCACAGCAGCTTGGGAGACTCTTGTCACAACCCTGGCTTGTGAGAGAAAGAGGTACCAAGAGACCCCAGAGTGAGACCTGAAGAGAGAGGGAGTGTCCTGAGGTCCAGTCCAGGAGGGTTCCCAGGCTGACGCAAACATGTGGCGCACATGCAGCGCACCCCATGGTGACGGGAATCAGGCTGCTTCAGGTGGAAGCTGTGTCCGCGCAGCCGTGGCTCCCTCCCTGCAGAGCAGACAGAAGCCGTGGGGACTTGTATTTCTGTTCCTTTTGATGTTTGTGTCTGACTTGGTCCTGTTGAGTCTGAAACTAGAGTTACTGAAACAGTGAAATGGGTTAATATTTACTTGTTGCCCTCACCACATTCAGTCATTGCAAACGCTCTCTATCTATCATCCATCTGTCCTTCTGTCATCCATCTGTCTGTCTGCCATCTATCTGACTTACAGACAAAGAGCTTCTATTGCTCAATCAATACCCAACTAGGAAATCAAGTTGGGGTCACTATTGGAATGGGGTGCACTAACACTCACGGGTCTGACCCTGCACGCGCAGGTGTCGTGTGGGCGGCACACAGCTTCACAGAGGAGACGTGGAGTGGTGCATGGACGACGTGTGGAGTTTGCCATGGACCTGTACATGTGTCAGTATCTTGACAACAACACTCTTTGCTCTTGATGACAAGTGCATTAGCAGGAAATGTCTTGCTTTACCTCACCCAGGGCCATCATTAGAATCAAAGATGGCACTCACAGGATTTAGACTCATTTTTAAACTTCCTGAGATTGATTAGCTATGAGTTTCTGTTAGTCAGTTGGTTTCAATTTGGATCATGTGCAAGAGAAGAGTATTCCCCCTAGGATCATTATCGTTACTGTCATTTTTCCTGGGGGAAAAGGGGTACAATATAAACCAGGCTAAATTCCTGACTGCATCCAAATGCAAACGATGAGTTTGCTTTTCTTTCCTGATGTGATGTGCTGTCCAGATCATCTGGCCTCCTGGTTGAGTATTTTTATGGGTAATATAACCTCCTACAAAAGAATACTTAAAAGTCATATTGCCTTGATATGCATATGGTAAAATAAGTCATTTTAATTGCAGGAAGTTTAGGTTATATGTGGGCTATTTGTGCTTCATGATTTTCTTCTCTTGTTCTCTAGCTAGTGGAAACTTGAAATAACTCTTTGGTAAAGAGAAAAGCTTCCTGTGCGGTGTACATGACTTGGGCCATATGCAGAGGGGTAAGTCAAACAATGGAGGGTGGGATATCTGGGTGATTTCCCAAGGAGGTGATGCCCGCCAGCCCCCATGTGGGTTCCCATGGTGTGTGTGACCAGGCGGCCACCTAGAGCACCTATAAGGCTGCATTTCATGAGCACTCTTCTTAATCTCTAGTCAGTCCATCAACTCCTGATTCCTCACATTGACAAGGAAGGTTCTGGAACTTCTTCCTCAGCAAAACACTGAAAAAAAATATGACTCTTATTTTTCTAATTAGATGGCTGATTAAACAGGATTTAGTTAAGTTTAGTAGAAGGAGATTGCTACTCCAAACACAAGTTCCCTCACCACATGAGCAAATTCTACGTTCCACATGTCAAATCAGGAAATTTTATTGAGTTTTAAACAATCAAGTGCAAAATTTAATGAAAATGCAACATTTTTTGGAGGATAATTGTTGATTATGTAGCTTTGAGGAAGGACCGGAGCATGTTATCAATCTGAATGATACTCATTCCTCATAGTGTTGTTTTTTTTTTAAAGTCAAATTTGCAAATGTAAAAAGAAAATTATTAACTATCTAGGAAGTTAGTGTTCACTTTCTCAAGTTACTGCTCCCCAGGTTAGAAAAGTGCCTTATTTATTCACTTGAATGTACTAATACGGCCAGGCCGTCAGAGCCTCGTTTGGGGGTTCTTCCTGCCAAGGAGGATGTAAGCTATCTGAGAAATTAAAGCCTAGAATAATTAATGAAGAACAAAAGACAAGGTCAGAAAGACAGATTCACCAGGGGAGTCCCTGATAGGTCCAGTCCACACAGGAGCTGGAGCCAGACAGTTAGGAATGGCTCCCATGTTGACTGATGGGGCACATCAAAGGCAGGGATAAGGTTTCAGGGTGGAGTCTTGCTTCCTTATGTCTTGCAGTCGGCAGGTTGACTCGCATCTTGGTCGGTCACACCCATCTCAGAGGGGCTGTGCGGCTACAGCAGGTCACCCAATCTCCAGTGCTATGTGGGACCTTTGGCAGAGCTGAGGGGGAAGTTCACCTGCACCAGGCAGTCTATCCCTGTGGGGGTGCCATGGGACATTCCAGTGCCAGACCCATCCCCTCACTGGCTGTGATGTGCAACACAATCCACACTCAGCCCATGGATAGCTCTCAACATACAAGTACATTTTAAAGATATTAATACATAAAGATGTAGACAGGAGTTTTAAACTTGGTGGAATTGAGAGCATTCCAGACCTAAGAGTTGAGTTGACAGGTGGCTTTTCCCTGAACCATTCTCTCCCTCATTACACATCCCTCCTCAGATGAAGAACAATTACTGCCAATCCATGACTTATAACAATTTTCTTCCCTAGGTTTTGATTCGAAGAGATCACTAAAAACTGTTTATTTCCAAAGAACAGTGTTAACAAACCTGGTGTTACTTGAGGAGGGAAAAATAGAACTCTTGCAATTCTTACCCAAGTCTTACAGGAAATAGAAAAGCAGACTTAAAAGCATTTCTTGCCAGGTCGGAAATGTATCCTTGTGTCTAAGTGGTAACACCCATGTTCTCTGAGAAAGAAAGCATTCCCAGCTGCTACCTAGCTAAATAGATCATATGAGGACCAGAGAAAGTAACTTTTGTATTTTATTTTCTGACCAGTTTTATCTTTGAATTTTCCATTGCATACATGTAGTGTTAGAGGGAAAAAAATCCACAGTGCTTACTTGTGGAATTGAGTGAAGCTTCCTGAAAAGAGGCGGTGACACTGGGCTTCTGTGGGCCGGGCAGGGCCATGCTGACCCGGGAGGCCGCTCTGGAAGTTGTGTGGGGATGCTCCTGCTGACTTTTTCCAGGTCTGGGTACTTCTAGTGCAATCCACTCCTTCACCTCATGTTTCTCCATATGTCTGCAGATTCTAATTCTGATTTAAGTGCACATATCAATGATTGCACCCCTAATCAGAATGATAATATATGAGACATAAATACCTATAACAGGTAATATGAATGTCCAGGACCTTCTAAGGAATCTAGTACCAAGGATAGCACCACCCAGGGCAGCACAAGGCAAGTGTCCCAACAGAGGACAGAGCCCTGCTCAGAGCTCGCTCCACTGAGACTTCCCACAGGGTGGTGAAGGCTGGCACCAGAATCCCCAGGTGCTCAGGCAGCGTCCTCTGGAAAAGGAACCTAGCAGGACTATTTCAAGAAATGGCAAGAGTACAGCTGTGTCCAACAGGTGTTTAAATAGCTGCACCCTCTGGTTCAAATAGCTGCACCTCCTGGTCAGCAGGGCTGACAGGTCATGTTCACCACTTGCCCACTGCTTCCCAGAGCTCCCCAGCCCCAGGCTCCCTGCTCTCTAGACATAACCGGGCTTGTTGGCTTCCTTCCCTCCAGGAAGGCCCTGTGCAGGGAGCAGATGGACGTGGGCAACTTCAGCACAGTGACACAGTTTGTGCTCATGGGACTCTCCGACCTCCCCGAGGTGCGCTACCCTCTCTTTGTGGTCTTTGCTGTCATCTACCAGATCACCTTGGCGGGAAATGGGGCCATTCTCTTGGCCCTTTGCACAGAGAGAAAGCTTCACACTCCCATGTATTACCTTCTGGCAAATTTGTCCCTCCTGGACATCTTCTGCCCATCAGCCACCGTCCCCAAGATGCTGCACAACCTCTTGAGCGGGGAGAACAGCATTTCTTTCTTCGGGTGTGCAGTGCAGCTCTATTTCCTGGTGGCCCTAGCTGGGAGTGAAGTCTTCCTGCTGGCCGTCATGGCTTATGACCGCTACGTGGCCATATGCTTTCCTCTGTGTTATGCTCTCATCATGACCAAGGTGCGCTGTGTCCAGCTGGTGTGTGGGACCTGGGCAGCTGGGTTCCTCAACTCCCTCCTGCACACTGTGTCCACCTTCCGCCTGTCTTTCTGCAAGTCCAACCTGGTCAACCAGTACTACTGTGACATCCCACAGGTTGTGGCCCTCTCCTGCTCCTCCACGTACATGACAGAGATGCTTGTTTTAGTTGTAGGAGGCATGCTGGGAATCAGCGCCTTCCTGACCACCCTGGTCTCTTATGTGTACATCATCTGCACCATCCTCAGGATCCGGTCAGCAGAAGGCAAGCGCAGAACCTTCTCCACCTGTGCGTCCCACCTCCTGGTAGTCTGCCTCTTCTATGGCACAACCATCTTCACCTATGTCCGCCCCTCTTCCAGCCAACATTCCCCTGCCAGAGACAGACTCGTCTCTATGCTCTACGGGGTGATCACCCCAATGCTGAACCCCCTCATCTACAGCCTGAGAAACTCGGAGGTCAAGGGAGCACTCACAAGGGTCCTGTGTGGAGGAGCACGTTCACAGCAAGCAGAGCATTAGAACAGAGCGACTCCGTGCTCTGCCCAGAGTGAAGTCATGGGAAAACGGTTTTCTCTCAAGATTTGGGGTAAAGTTCTGTACACACAGAAATTCATAGACATACATGTAGGTGCACATTTAGCTGTACGTATTTATGTATCTCATTCTTTATTAGGAATTAAAATTTGACATCCAAAATTAAAATTCTTTGACGTTTTAACAGACCGTCTGCTAACTTGTATCCATGCTACCTTTCCTATGCCCATCCCACATCCAGCCTGTCTGAGCCCTAATAGAGCTAGACTATTTCATCTGTCTTATTTCCTTTTCTAATCAACATCCAACCGTCTCTCTGTAGATCTTCCATTTAAACTCCTTGTTTCTGTATTTTTAGCTGAAAATGGACAATCTGTGGCCATGAACACTTAGGAGGTTCTCAGGGAAGTTATGGTGCACACACGTGTGTTAACTGAGCTGCATCCTTACACAGCCCTCTCCTCATCGCCCTGCGCTGTCCTGTGGTGGGAGCTCTTGACACCGACTTGCGTGACGAGTTTGAAATGCATGCTCTGTTACTGGCCATGCTCATCATGTGCTGCAGCAGGTCTCGGGGACACGAATACCTGGCCTGTGTGTTGAGGCTCCGAGCCCTGAGCACTCATCTCCCACTCTCTCCCTCCCTGGTAACCCGCCCTCCTCTCTCTCCTTTCTTTGAGTTCAATTTCTTCAGGTTCCACGTGTGAGTTAAGAACATAGGGTATACATATGGTAACATACGGTATATATATTGTAACATATGGTATTCATATGGTAACATACGGTATTCATGCGGTATCATATGGTATTCATATGGTATCATGTGGTATTCATATGGTATCATGTGGTAACATACGGCATTCATTTAGCATAAAGGTCTTCATTTCCATCCAAGTGAGGAATTTTAAATCAGGGGAGTGCTGGGGGCAAGATTTTTTGGCCCTGAAGCCTGGGTCCACCAGACACAGTGTGGTGCTCTCAGGCCACCTTCCCAGGTGGCTGGGATTTGGCTTGGGTTTGCATTGATTTGTTCAAATTCCTATCTTATTTTTTGCATGAATCCACATCTTTCCAAGAATGTAGTTCCACACCTTAGGAAAACCCTCAGGTGGAGCATTTTTCACACCCGGTCGTGGGCGCTGTGACAGAAGTCACGTCTCCCCTGCACAGGGTGCTGCCGTCTGTCAGGAGGAGGAAGGCTTGTCCCCTGTGGGGTCTCAACAGTCTGCCTAAGCAGATTCCTCACCTCCTGCTGAAAACCTCTCTGCCCACCATCTTCCCCATCCCAATTTACTCCGCCTCATACTTCAGGGTGTACAGGTCAGAGCACAGAGTCGCCTTGCTACTACCTGAACCTGAGTGTCCCCTAAAGCACCTGTGCCGACACCTAGACCCCAGCAGGATGGCATCTGGAGGGGGGCCTCTGGGAGAAAGCAAGGACCCACAGTTGAGCCCTCAAAAGTGGACTCAGAGGCCACATGAGGGACAGGAGACCCGCCTCAGTCTCCCAGCCATGTGTGGCTACAATGAGGTGGTGCCACCACACTCCAGGTGGCAGATCCCACCAAGAGCCTGATGCAACCCCACAACCAGGCTCCAGGACTGGAGGAATTTGTCACGTAACCCCTCAGGTGTGGTGTTCTGTCCTCACTGTCCACAGATGCAGTGCCCTCTTCTGCAGACCCAGCCAGAAACTCAGTGCTCCCACCCAAGGCTGCGGCTTCTGGGTGCATCGCTGAGGCTGCCCCCCAACTTCATCCTTCTCCTCAGTGTGCTTCTCCGCAATGCAGGCGTGCACGTCCTGGCAAGCGTCCCCATATTCAGGACAGGACTTCCAGTGTCATCCTGTGCCAAGCCCAGGTGCTTCATGGGTGACCGACTCCCAGGCCTGAACTCAGTGTCCTGGACTCGCCCCCACCTTGCCCCCATGGCTGGACTGCCTTGCTTCTCACGCTCATTGTCACTAGGGAAGACTTCACACTCACGGTCCTGTGGCCTAAGTCCTCTCCACCATCTCCATGGCTCGCCCCCTCCTCATGCCGCCGAGGCCTTCCTCACTAACACCTCACCCCCACACTCCTGTGGGCCCTTGACACTGCCTCATGGACTCCACGTTCCCAGCATTTATTTCCCACTTTTACCCTAGAATATGAGGTCTCCATCTTCCAGACACACCTGCAGTACCCAGCATTGCTGCATGCTCGAGACCCCCGTGGACACTAGTCTGCTAACTAAAGAGCCATGAGGCCAGTGTGGCTCTTGGCATGACCGAGGGGTCACCCAAATCCCAGCAGTAAGCATGGGCACAGAGAGGGCTGGGCAGGACAAGAGACACTGCTGCTGCTGTGCCTGGCCCATCACCCAGACCAGGAACAAGAAAGCCAGGCCATTGGGCCAGGCAAGGTCAGCTGACCTGAGCTGATGAGAGCAGTAGCTGTGGCTGCAAGACAGCCCCAGCAAATACTGGGCATGACGTTGCATGCTCGTCATCACAGAGGCTCAGGAGGCTGAGGCAGGAGGGTCTCAAGGCCAGCTTCAGCAATTCCATGAGGACCTAAGCAACTCAGTGAGTCCTTGTCTCAAAATAAAAAAATAACAAGGTCTTGGATGTGGCTCAGTGGTAAACTGCCCCCTGGACTCAATCCCTAATACCAAAATACAAAAAAATAAACAAACAGAAACAAAGAGCACCAGCGACTGGGCATGAGGGATCATTCAGGGTCAGTGTGGCCAGCGGGCCTTAGGACTGGGAGAATGTGGGCTCCAGGGTTTGGGATTGCTGGCCCAGGGGTGGGACGGGCTCCACTTTGTATCTGAATGTCAACCTTGCTGCTTGCCCATGGGGACATTTCCCCTCCCGTTCTCTCTCTCCCACTTTATGGCTGCAGGGAGAGCAGGTGAGCCTGTCTGTCCTGAGCCAAGCTGCCTGTCCTTTCCCTTACTGCCCACCCTACTGCCCAGCTGCAGACCTGGAAATGGGCAACGGATCTCTTGAGGATGAGGACCATCCCCCAGTACATCCTCTCACAGTTCCTGGAAAACAGCACTAGGGGGCAGCCTCGGGCAGCGTCAGCCTGTGGCCTCCCTCCTTCACCAGCAAGGCAAGAGAACTTCTGCTCTGCAGGGATCAGCACTGGACCCAGCTGGTGGTGACTTGGGTGTGGAGTTTCTCGGGCAAGTCACACAAAGTTCTGAACTTGACTGTGGTAGAGGTGCAGGACTCCACGGCTGTGCTAGACAAGAAGCACACAGGGGGACTGCGTCACAGTAAAGCCCTCGGGAACATCAGAGTGAAGAAAATGACACTGGACCAAGCCCAGATGGGAGCAAGGAAGAGAAAGAAACAGAAAACATTTAAGTCACGAAATGAGGTGACAGGAACAATTTCAAAAATTCAGTAAAATCGGTAAGCAAGAACGGAGAAGTCTGAGAATCTTGATTTAAATCCAAAAACACAAAGTTAAAAGAAAAAAAATCAGGAAAAATCAGGAAGTTTGAAGGTGAATGGGACCATGCCAACCCAACGCAGGCTTCAGGTTTCTTCCAGGGACAGGGCCCTGGAAGGGCACAGGAGGAAGTGATTCCATGCAGCCAAGTGGCAGGTTCAACTTTGGTCCTGCTATCCGTCAGGTAATAAGGCATTTGGACCAGAGACGGCATCTGCCCAAGTGCTTCACAGCACGCACTGGTCCACCCCTTGCCAGCCCTGCTTCCGGCAACACAAGAGGAAGGTCAACTTCCCTGTGACCAGGGATTGGAAATAGGAGGCCACCATCCTCCCCTCCTCTCGGGAGGTGCCCCTAACTCAGCACCATGGCAGTAAAGAGATTCCCCAAGTGTCCAGGTCCCCTTTCTCCTTGAAATGCAGGTGCCTGGACCCAAATGCCTCAACCCAGAATCCACCCAGGCACACCCCTCAGCTCTGCCCTGCAGGGCAGGAGTTTCATTGTCTCTGTTCTATCATTCTTTTATTTAAATCAAGCTACACTGACTTTATTCGCTTATCATGTTCACCACCTAAAACATCTGTTGCATATAATGCACTGTAATGTGAACAGATGATTCGATCAATCCCAATGAATGCTCAGTATCCCACGTAGTTAGGTCACATCAATAGCCTCACCATGACAATCTTCACATCAAAAGTGCTTTATTTTATAAATTTTGACTCATTTTTTTCTTCCCTGTCTTTCTTTACTTTTTTTTTTTTTTAATTGTAGTTGCCCAGGTACCAAGTGGTAGAAATTTAAGTTAAATGGGGCTACTCCTAAAAGCAAATTTTTAAAACCCCATCCAAATTTCAAGACTGCTGAGTCTCAAGTCCATCTTTTAACTGTTGGGCTAAGGATCACCTGCACAGTATTGAAGCTACACTATTCCAATAGGTTGTTAATTCTGCATGAATCAGGGCAATCTATTGGTCAGCCTGTGACAGTCCCGTGCACGTTAACTGAACATGGCAAACATTCACTCTTTCTAGATGTGAAACTACGGATCACGTCCCAGCAGTTTGGAATTTACCAAAGCTTGTTTCCTGTGCTAGTTAATCCAGGAAGCTCACCCATGGGTTTGTGTGACTCCATTGGGGATAAATGAGTCAATTGCTAGCAAAACTGTTAGCTGATCACTTACCCCCTGACAGCTTGCACCATTCATTCAGCGCTATATTGAGGTTTTCTGGAAGACAGATTAATGGGTCCCAGCTTCTTAGTAATTTAAGAGAAAACCATAAAATGTTTTGTGACCTCATTTTGGAATGCAAAGGTGTCCCAAGGGCACCCCTCGGGTCTAGCCTCACCACGCCATGCCAGCCTCTATCTCTGGGCATCATCCCAGCCTGCAGAGGATGTTTGGCTTCCAGTTTCCGTCCTCTGTGGAACAAGAACTGCTCATTCCTTACTGTTGTGTGGAAAAATGCTTCACCTTTTCTGTTCTGCTGAGGCTACAAAATTCACTGTTGACTTCTCTTCTACATCAGCTCTGAGGGCAAGTGCGTCTGTCACACAGCTTCGAGCACTGGACAGTAGAAAGCCTGACTAAGAACACTCGCGGCTTCCTTTGCTGTGACAGCGAGCGGCTATGCCCTCTGCCACACAACCTCTCCAGCGTGGTGGGCAACGAGGATGGCTGAGGCTTAGCAGGTTAGAGTGGAGACACTGGCCATGTAATGTCCATGCTCAGCTCTTTAAAATCCTGGATGTTGGGCAGCTATTCTTACGTGGTGACACTGGTTTCTAAAAGCAATTGTCCAAAGCTGGAAGAACTTAGTTCCTCTTATTACCCTCCAGGGGTAGGAGGTCTCTCTAGAGGCAGAGAAGACTGTACTTGGACTTTTCAGGTCCTTAACTCACTGCAGAAAAGAATTTAAGGAAGATTCAGGTCTCAGTGGCCAGGAAGAAGGCTGGGCTTGGGTTTCTTAGGGTGCACACGAGGTCGGACATGCGTGATCCCAAGGGGATGGGCATTCTGAGCCAGGCTGTGCCTTCTCAGTCCCGGGACCCTGGTCTGGTGTGTAGGCTCTGTCTGTGTCCAGGGGTGGAGTGGTCCAGCTGGTGACTGAGCCAGGGGGTCATGGACCAATCAAATGGGAGGCCCTATGCTCAGGAGGTTGATGGTCTCATTCTCTTTGTTTTTCTTTCCACACTTTATAACTATTTATTGGTGTATTAAAATTTGACCTAATAGTGCGGTTCCTATGCCTTATTCCTACATGCACTTAACATCATCCGCTCAGTCTCCTTCCTCAGGACATCTTGAGGTCTTGTTCCTGCTTTGCAACATTCCAAAAAACCTACAGGGAACTGGAAAGTCCCAAAGTTCAGTGATCCCACACATTCCAGCCAAAGAGGTGACGTCCTGGGATAGGGTTCAGTCCCCAGAGACATTTCTGCCACTTCTTGGAGATTTGTCTGCAAAACCAGAATGCAGAGTGGCCTTGATGGTGATCTTCAGCATTCAGAAGAGGAATGTGAGCAGTTTTTTTTTTTCTCTTTAAAAAAATTGATTTAGTTTGAAGCTGTGGTTAACCCAAGGGCCTCCTCTTGTCTCTTTCCTCCCTCCTGTAACTTAATGGAGGACATTTCAGAATTCTACTTTCTTCAGCACCAAAACAGAAGCGCCACAGTGTATGGAGCAGATCATGTGATACAGGTGAATGTGTCTCAGTGAAGTCCCCTGCCGTGCGGGATTACAATGCACCAGGACAAACTAGCAACACAGAAACACTTAAAGACCAGTGAACAGAATCAAGCCTGAACGGCCAGAAGTAAACATGCCAGTGTTGGGCTGGAATTCCAGGTGAGGAGAGGGCTCTCGCCCCCGGAGCACAAGCTCACAGGGAGCAGGAAGGCCTGTGGAGTGAACGGTGGCACGGAGTCACGAGGACAGGCACAAGGACTGGCATCTGTCACTGGCACCTGTCACCATGCTGTACTGGCTGCTCTTGGTGCACCAAGCACAAGAGGGATTTTTTGCGTGTAAGCTTTGGGGGCTTGGATGGGGCTCGGTGGCACAGCATTTGCCTGGCATGTGTGAGGCCCTGAGTTCCATCTCCAGCACCACAGGGGAAAATATGAAGCATTGGTGCAGAAATGGAAATAGTAACATCAGTCCCTCAGGAACCCATGGAAGCAAACGGGGAAATATTTAAAGATCTGAAAACAGGCCTAACTCAGAAACAACAGTAGACACGTGACAGACCCTTAGAAATCTTGAGAGCATAATAAGGAATATTTTTAAAAACTTTAGTGAACTTACACAATGGTGACATATTGCAGCATCTTCCTCCAGAGTTTGAGAAATAAATGAAGACACCCCTGGTCTCTATTTCTATTCATCATTTTGTTGGAAGGTGAAATAATTTCAGTAAAGCAAGAATAAGAAATAAAAGCGTTAAAGATGCAAAACAGAAGGAAAAAATCATTATTCATAGACAACATGACTTTTAATGTAGAACTTCTAAATTAATCTACAGATAACTATGAGAAGAAACTAAGATAGTCATATGAGAAAGAAATGAAATAAAATGTAGTTTAAAATATACTTGAGAAATCATCAATGTAACTATGAGAAATGTAAAATTGTTATTTGAAAAAAATAAAGAGAACACAAAATTTAGTTTGAGATATAATTTAGAATTCCTTCAAAAATTGTAAGGAACCCAACAAGTGATATATAAAAACTGTATTAGGAAAACTGGAAAATATTATGGAGAGAAATTTAAGGTGACTTAGATAAATAGAAGAATAGACCACGTGGTGGGTCAGAGGGGTTCACATTCTGAAAATCAGAAATCTCTGTCCCCAGTTTTCCGTAGCTGCAGATCTAGCTGAAACTCCTTCAGTTTGTTTTTCTGCATTGAGAGCCAGATCCTCAAAGAAAGGAGCAGTGCTTAGAGAGTCCAGTTAGGAAGAACTAAGCAGGGGGTAAAGTGCACTGAAGACCAGCTCTCGGGGCGCAGTGCCGGGCGGGTGGACTTGCTACAGGCTGGGCCTCTGCACTGCTGAGGCAGCCAAGGCCCCCAGACCGACTTCAGACCTGTCGCTCAAAGTGACAGGCACAAGATTTTTGAAGGGACAGGGGAAAGAGGACACTCTCAAGGAGAGCGAGTCCTCTCAGAAGGGAGAGGGACAGAGTGCCTCTTCTGCCTTCCAGTTTCACTGGGGCCTTGAAAGTCTCCGGAGTCCTGCCTGGTCCACCTCTTGACTCTTGGCTGACAGCATGGCACTGCATGGACCTCCTCCAGGAGAGGGTGGTGCGGCCCCAGAGCTGGAGTTTTTAAGAATATCGATTCCCCCTCTTTTGCCTCAATTTCCTGCCTCCTTAGTCATAGCCCTTTGAAGAACCCCATTGGGCTTTCTTATTGAGGGTCTTGGTGTTTGGGCTGTGACATAGTTTTGGTGAAAAGGGAGGGTCGTGACATGGTCCTAGAAACGTGGTTTGTCTCCATTAAACGTGGGGAGGTCTGACACACCAGGCCCGTCCACCAGGTGCCTGCCTGTCAGATGAGGCTCCCTGCGGCTCTCAGTGGCCCTGCACTGTCCTCCTGCTCTCCATTCATAATCCAGGAGCCACTAACAAAATTATTGCTGTGAAGACACACAGACCACTTGAACAGACTCCAGAAAAGCCACACATCCATGATTTACATAGCTTGTGCTATATGCCCATATCAAAGATGGCAGGATGGGGGGCGGGGCTGGTCTTTCCAGGATGCTATCTTATTATTTGTATGATCTTATAATATGAAAGTAATGTGGCACAGTTTCACTCCTGATTTTATGTGTGTGTGTGTGTGTGTGTGTGTGTGTGTGTGTGCATGAGTCTTGAAACAACAGATTATTAATACCATATAGCATTTCAAACACATGGGAGCAAATGGAGGTGGGGGCCACAAAACTCAGTGACAGCAGGAAACCCTGGTGAGGATACCAGGGGTGTCCTGTGTGGAGACTGTAGCCAAGATGCTTACACAGCTCATTTCCTCAGGTGCCCTGCCTGACCTGTCCCTATCCCAGTTGTATGTGTGACTGGCTGGCCATAAGCTAGGAAGTCCAGTCTGCCTACTAACCATTTAACTGGTTCATTTAACCATTTAACAAACTCCTCCTGTCTGAGGAGTGGTGAGGAAAAGCCAGCTCAGGAGCCCTGCAGTGCCTTCGAGTCAGCTAAGAAATCACACTGGCTTTCCAGAGCAGGGGTGTGGGTGGCTGTCGCCTGCCTCCAGAGTCTTTTCATCTGTTCTCCTTCCCAAAGGGAGACAGGGCCAAGCAGCAGTGTCCCACGGGTTCTAATTGATATGCGACCTACTGCTTTGTTCTGGGGACACCATGGCCACAGCGCCGTTCCCGGGCAGCCTTATTTCTCTACCTGGAGCATCAAGGGGCCTCCCAGACAGAACTTTTTTTTTTTTTTTTTTTTTTAACAAAGATTGGGGCTTATTAAAAACGTGGGGAGGAGCAACCTGGTACATGGTCCCTCGTAGAACACAGAGGAGTTGGGTGACCTGACAGCCTTTGTTTCCCTCACTTGGCAGCTTCAGGGTCTGGGATCCCTGCCAGTTCCACCTCTGCTGCAGGCGACAGGGGACTTGTTAGAGCATTACAATGTAGCAATTAAAAACTTATAATTGAATAGAAGGAATTGCGAGCGCTTGCATCTGCACGGATCTCAGGAGAAGGACGATGGTTGCATCCCTGGGGTTCCAGTCAGCTCCCCCAGCATTGTGGACAGTAATGAAGCCCAAGTTCACTCCAGGGGAGCTTGGGGACAGTGAGATCAAAGAGGAACTCGGTTTCTCTGGGCCTAGTGCAATTCCAAACACAGCACAGGAACCTTGCTGATTATCCAGCAGGTTCTGTCTGTTGGGCTGAGAAAGGAGGCAGCGAGGGCTCATTAGCTGGGAGCAGGATGGACATGGGGCTTCTGATGCGGAGTCCCTTGATAGGGCTCATTTAATCCCTGTGTTTGTGCTTCATGGGACTCATCAGCCCATGATTTTTTTCCTGATGCAATAAATATTGACTTCTAGGATGAGCCTATTTTCCCCAAGCGGCTGCTGATTTTGGTATCTGTAGAACTTAACTCCAGATTCATAACTCACCTTCTTCCTTGTACAGCATTTAGAGTAAAATTACTATTGCACTGAAAACATAATTGAATATTTTATTTAAGTGTTGAAACTGTCTAGTTCTTTAAATTCTCAAAAAGCTATTTAATTACTTAGAGTTTGCACACAAGTTTTACTTATTCAGAAACCTAAAAAGTGAGGCTAAGATCTCCCCCATGGCAAAATAAATAAATAAACTAACAAAGGTTACCCATTTGGCAAAACATTCAATGTACTCGGGAAAATATGGAAATCCTAGAATGTATTCGCCCATTTAGCTCCATGTCAGCCCACACGAGGAGGAGTGTTGATTTCCCTGCAGAAACCCTGGAGTACGGCAGGTTCCCTTAGCTCCTCTCTTTCCTGCCACCGCAGTGAGTATTCTGCCCACAGCACTATTCTTTCTTTAGTATCTCACCTTCCCCAAGCCTCAACATATTTTTGAATGTTACTTTTTATTGACATGAAAAATCATGTAGACCTACCTAACATGAAGAGAAAGATTTCCTAAAGATTAACTTGGCAATGCAGAGCATCGCAGTGGAAATACCTGTGCCAGAGGCACTGGGTTCAAGGTCTGAGAGATTGAGGCCGGGGAGATGCTTGGCAGCACAAAGCAGAGCATGTTGGCATAAATGCTGGGACCACGCTGGTTAGTGCCACAGCTGGGCAAGTGCTCCTCACAGAGCATCCTGTCCAAATGGCTGCATCTTAGGAACATAAAAGACGAACATCCTGACAGAAATAGGTGTATCACGCGAGGCACACAGAACACAGGATGCACATAGAACAGGAAGGCGTTTCTCACGGGGTTGGAGAAAATCTTTGAGAAAGTATTCATTTCAGATAGGCAGCCATAAATTGCCCCCTTCGTAGCTTCCTGGTTATGATATTGTCTGGGAATGGCAAGATTTTATTCATCTTGTATCAGCGCTGGGCTTGCAGGCTCACAGGAGCCCGACTTCCACTTTAGGAAGAAGAGCCATGCCATCTTCCGTGAAGATGTATGCCTTCCCACCGACAGTGTGCAAGGACCCCTCCCTCCACACGCCCGCTGCCCTGGCTGTCTGTAAATAGCAGCTGCTCTAATAGAAGTGAAGAGATATTCATTTGGGTTTTATTTGCATTTCCTTGATGGTCAGTGCTGCTGGAGACCTTTACATTGACCTATTTGCCATTCATCTGACTCCTTGTGGGAAACGTCTAAGCAGGTCTTGCCCATTTTTAGTCTGGTGCTGTACTTTCTTGCTACTGAGTACTTTAGTACCTTTTCTACACTAGCCCTTTGTTGGAGGGACAGTTGAAAAGCTTTTCTTCTATTCTGTAATCGTCTCTTTACTTTGCTGTTTTCTTTTTTTTTTGTGTGTGTGTGTGTATATTTTTTAGTTTGATGCAATTTTATTTTTTCTCTTTTTGCTTTGTTTCCTGTGCTTTTGAGGTCACTTTTCCACAAAAATCCTTGTCTAGACCAACGTCATGGAGATTCTCTCTGTGTTTTCTCCTGGTAGGTTCATAGCTTGGGGTCTTATGTTTTAACCCTCTCATCTATTGGGGGGATGGTTTTGCATGTGATGATGGGTACTGGTCTATTTCCACCCTCTGTGTGGATAACCAGTTTTCCCAGTACCATTTATTGAGGAAACTATTCTTTTCTCTGTGAGCCCTTGACAACTTTATCAAATACCAGTTCCTGTAAATGTGCGGATTCACTTCTGAATTCTCTACTCTGTCCATTGATCCATGTGCCTGATTTTTTCCTGGTATCCTGCTGTGTGGGTTATCACAGCTTTGAAACGTGTTTTGAAGTCAGAAAATGTTATGCTTTCAGCTTTGCTGTATTTTTCACAAGATTATACTTGCCATGGAGTTTAGGTTTTTCCCAGCTCTTGAATACTAATACAATCAACATTTTGATAATGAGTACATTGAATATGTAGATGATTTTGTTATAGATTAAGTGGAATGTTTCCTCATGTATTTGCTATCTGGATGATCTGCACACACCAAAAGTAGATGTTAAAATCTGTAGTTAGTTTCTACTACTCCCTCCAGACCTGTTAATATTTGCTTTGTTTGTGTTCTGATTTTAGAGGAATAATGCATTTACAGTTGTTTTGTCCTCTTGCTGGTTTGACAGTTTTATCTATTTAACTTGGTCCTGTTTTAGAGTTCACCTGTTTTTATAGATTTTTTAAATCTGGTATGTGTGTGACTCCTCCTGCTTCTTTCTGGTTCCCGTTTGTGTGGACTGTCTTTTCCCCTGGCTTCCCTTTCAGTCTGAGCACATCCTTATAGGCAAGAAGAGTCTCTTGTAAGCAGCATGTGGTTGCAGCATGTGGGTCTTTAAAAAAAAAAAAACAGAAAACACATACTGGTGGTGTTTGCATCGTCTACACAGGGACTTTACCTGTGAGTTAAATCAGGTGACTGCAGAGCCCACCAGCAGCTTGGCCAGAATGCAGAGCTCGCCAGTTCTGCTGGGCAGCAGAGCCTGGCCTACTGCTCTGCCGTAACTCAGAGTGAGGGCAGCAGCCCAGCCTCCCAGAGTATGGAAGACAGGTGGGATTGCTCAGGGTCGTTTACAGCTGGTCCACCCAGAACCACGAGAAGCCTTCACAGTGCAGGTCCAGCCTGCCAAGGAGCCTCTGTCAGACCAGAAGCTGGCTGTCTCTGCAACTGCATGAACAGCACAGAGACATAGGACCCTGAAAACACAACAGCAGCCAAAGACACCTTGACCAACAGGCCATAGAGCAAGGGAGGCCCACGACACTCCAGAAGTATCCAAGCAGCTTCCTTACATGTTCCCCTAACCCATATTTATCTCTTGGCAATGACAACAGTTTTTCAGAGAAGAAAACATACCATTATTCATTTTCCACCCCAAGATCACCTACAGTTCCTATGTGTCTAATCTAAACATTTTAAAAACATGTACATCCATGCATGAGAAACTCTCTACCTTCAGTGGTAAAAATGGAGATGGTATATAAAGCTCCACACTCTGAGATAAACACTTGGCAGAGTCAGGGATGGACCCAAGGAGGTGCGAGAAACACACCATTTTGTATTGAAACCTGAAATCCCAGCCCTGCTATGTGGCCAGGGCTATGGACCTATATGGATGTGTCCCCAGAGGCCCCTGGTCACCTGCCTGTGCACTGCTGTGAGGGGTGGGAATGGTGGGAGGTGGGCCATTGGGGTGTGCCCTTGGAGGTGTGGTGCAAGCAAGGCCCCCCCCCTTTTCTCTCTTATTTCCTGGCTGCCACGAAGTGACGAGGCTCCTCCACCAAGTGCTCCCTGACAAGATGCCCTGCCACACCACAGGCCCAGGAGCACTGGTGGCAACAGCAACAGCATGAACAATTTTAAAAAAAGAAAAAGAAAAAATAGTAACTCTCCAAGAAAAATTATATAAATTGCAACACTGTGCTTTAAGAGAATAATCTTACAAAAGAAAAAATGGTCACAGCAGTTTTCCTTACTTCCTGTCTTCTGCTGGATCTCTGACTCTCCTAGCCTTATATTTAAAATGTGAATTACAGGCCTACAAGATTTACCAGGCTTATGAAAAACCAGTTTAGACAAACGACAAAAAGTATCCCTTTTAAGTCCAAGCCACTTGGCTGGCTCTTATCTCTGTTCAGTCAGCTTTCTTAACCAGCTCCTCCCTAATGTTACAGCTCAGAAAGAGGAAAGTAGAGAGATTCCAAATGTACAAGTTTTCTTTTTCAAAAAGTATTTTTTTTCCTGAGAATTTCACAGACTTCCACCTGACTCTTATCTGAGCTAAAGGTGCACTTTTATCTGATGAAGAAGTTAGTATTGAGGCCATGTAAGTGTTTTAATACTCTGCATAAGTTAATGTATTTTTCTGATCAGTTTTATCTAACTATAAAGGTTTCTACATTCTGTCCTTGTCCAGAGGCCAATTTCTACAGGGTTAGTTCTCAAATACATTCAAAATTTTCTTTTAGTAAAATCCTTAGGAGGATCTAGACATGGTGATGTTGGGGATAAATCTGATAACCATCAAGGACAAAAATATATGGCTATCTGAAACCTTTGACTTCAGTGTTCATCATGGCTGTTGGATTTTATACCCAACATTTCCAGTTGTACAGACCTGCCCTATGTCTATGTATTAGGTACTTAATATCAAAATTGCCATTTAGACAAATGAGCACTCATAAATGAAAATTTAAACAAAAAATGGATACAAATAATTTAATTCAAATCAAGTAATCAAATAAAAATATGGATATCTTTAAAATTCCAACTCCCAAATTTTTTCTAGGTGGTTAGACAATTAATAAAGTGTTAATGTCTGTAAATCTCTAAGATGTAATGTAATATTCATTGCTTCTAAAATTTTTCTTCAATGGGAAAGAGATGACTAATACTGTTAATTACATTTTTCTGATATTTTAATTTTTTTAACAATTAAAATGAGTATATTAAATTCTACATAAATGGGACTAATCTTCATAAGTATTGTTTCTTAAATAAATAAATTAAAAATTACAGCTTACGCTCAACGAGTCTCTCCTTTTTTTCTAGTTGTGAAAGAAACAAGACCTTGCCTCCTTTCTTTATTTAACTCCTTCTTTAAAACAGATTTTACCAAAAAAAAATTTAAAAAGTTATTAACAGTAATGGTGGATTGACTTCCTGTATCTAATATGTTATTGTTATTAATAATCTTTGTTAAAACACCTTATGATTTTTATAGCAGTTATTGCTAATTATAATACAAAATTTTATATATATATATATATATATATATATATATATATATATATATATGAAAATAATTATATTCTCCTCATTTTTTTAGGCTGCAATGTTTTGCCTTTTGCTAATATGTATGCTCAACTAATTGCTGATGATTATATTAAAATTTTAGCCTTAACAGGCAAGGACATTCACATTTTATACCTAACTTATGAAAAAACTTTACTTCTCTAAAACTTACAGTTTTCCTCTACTATCAAGCTGTATTAACAGATTTTTTTTTTTAGCACCAATTGCTTTTCACCATCTCTTGATGGCCAATTCTCTTTGTTATATCAGGTTATACATTTCCCCTCTTCCTTAATTTTTATCATTCCTCTTATACATGGGTTAACAGATACAGATGGAACTAAACAAAGGGGAGTAATATCTATTTTTATTAATGAAAAATAACTGTTATACCCTGCCTCAAACCTCTCCATAGCAAGCTGAATTAGTCACCTTTATCCTGATGCTGAGGTTATTTTCTACTACTTGAAACATTATCACAGATTCTCAATACATAGCTAAACTTGTTCTTTATATTTTTATGGCTGTGTTATGCCCTCATTTGGATTCCAATTTACCGTCTCTTTTATTTTTACCCTTTAAACTCCTTTACAGCACCATACATCTCCTCTCTTCCTTGCTCATATACACAGCCACACCTCTGTCACACACTGACAGAGGGTAACACTCACATGGACGAAGCATGAGATTCCCTTTCCCTTCATTTCCAGATACTGTAAAATCTCATGCATTTCTTCATCCAAACCCTTGCTCACTAGTAAAGATGTTTCCATTTCTTCCCAACAGGCTCATCTGTGGTCAGTAACTGTTCCCCCACCTTCCAGGCTCCTGTGTGGGAGTGTGTAAATCCATGGGCCTGTGTTCTAGTGTACTTTGATGAGTGGATGTGACCCATTTCCCTCCTTTTCATCCTTGAACCTTTCTTCATCTTTTTGTTGATAATCACTCTGGGTTTATTGGGGTAGTGCCCACAGGTCTAAAAAAGTATCTACTTACCTTTCTTATTTATTACTCTACTTTGCCACTGTGGGAAAGTCTAAAAAACAGATAATGCCCCTGCATACATATCCTATGGTTTTGCACAATCTTATACTCACTAAAATATAATTTAACCTATAAAATTCCTGACAAGATCTAATTAAGTAAACGTTTTGCTCTGAAGACATATCTCTTAAAACAAAAACAAAAAAGGGATCTAGACTCTCTCATGTTAATAATGCCTTGAATATTGCTTTATTTACAGTTAAAGCACTCAACATGCAATACAAAGTTACTACACACAAATGCTCAACTGCCTTAGATAAGACATTTTATTTCCAAACATCCATTGCCAAAAAATTTATGTAAAATATAAGATTCCAGAAGACCCTATGCCTCTCATCACATGGGGAAGGATGGACTGCTGTGCCCACACCAGCAGGTCCTGTGTGGACTCCAGCTCGGTGGGTGAGACTTGTCAATCATGAGTTGGCATCAGGGACTTCACAATTCGATCCCCAAGTTCCATTTGGATGAGGAGGATTCCAGTGAACCAAAAGACAACCACTGTCCTCAAAAAAGAAAGAACAAGAGGACCCTGTGATATTCAACCTCCAGTGATTTTGGGAGATAAAAAATCATCAACAACCTCAGATCAACGGCTGTTGGCTAAAAAGGGGTTAAAACACACTGCAGAAAATTTGGTCACTGCTTTGTTTGCCAAACTTACACACAAAACTCTGTAAATGTTTTGATCCTTATGATAATGTTGTTCTGCTGATGTACCTCAGCTATGGGAAATCCAGAAAAAATCAGACTCCTTGTTCATAAGTGGATGTTTCCCAATACTGGGATTGTTATGTTCGGCTTGATACTGTTAATACCTACTCTATTTTTTCTGCCTCTGCCAATATTAAAGAGAAAACAAATGTTAGTCATCCAAAAGTCTATACAAAACAAGAAAGGCAAGCTGTAAGGATTCTGGCTGTGGAAATGTACAAGGCGCCTTCCTCTGGTGGGTAACAGGCACTCTGTTATCCACTTAGGAATATTCTACAGTTTCTCCCTGGAACTAGTAAGATGACTAATACATGCTCAATGCTAGCTGCTATGGCAATGTCCTTGGAGAGGGGGCTCTGTGCTAGAGTCTTATCAGCCTTGACCTTGATCTCAGACACTCAGCTGGGAATACAGGAACTTTCTTAGACACCACTGTGTCACTGCACCTAAACCTGCCCACACAAGAGTAACGTCACACAATGAGCAAAACGAATGGATGATGTCAATGACCTAATGTAACCTATGGATATGAGTAAAGCTGGCAGCTCAGATGAGCAGCCCCTTTTACTCTGCTCCTGCACCTTGCTCGTCTGTGTGTCTTTTAGTTTTTCTTTGGTCTCTCTCCTTTGTCTCCCACCCACCATGAGGCGAGCAGCCTCCTCTAGCTCAGCCTCCCCGCCATGATGATCTGTCTCACCACAGGCCCCGCAGCAGGGAAGCCAATCAAGCATGGACTGAAACCTATGAAACCATAACCCTTTCCCTGCCCGCTTCAAGGTCATCCTCTCAGGTGTTCTGTCATAGCAATGGGAAGCTGAGAAACGCAGTGAACCGCCGTTGTACTGAGACAGTGAATGTTGGAAGTCTTTTTGGTTACTACAAAGACTTCCCTTAATAAGGCCCTGAGGTTAAATATTTAAAGAACATCATGGATTCAGAAGATTTTAAACAAGTCACAATAATTGAAGTGACTAATTAAAGTATCACTCAAGTAACTTGTCATCATTTTTGAGACAGATTCATTAAGTTGCCAGGCTGGCCTTGAACTTGTGGTCCTCCTGCCTCAGTCTCTCCAGTCGCTGAAACTGCAGGTGTACACCCCACACCTAGCCTTCCAAGTGAATTAATGCAACTCTTTGTGGAGAAACAAATCCAACTTACACACTGATCCTCTCTATTCCTGTTCACATAGCCACAAACAAATGGCACAAAGCACTCAAACCACGCTGACCCTTACCCGGAAAGTTGAAATGACCCCTGACCCAACAGTATAGATGGATGTTTGTGCAGTTTAAGGTGTTAGCCACTGTGTATAGAGGGAGTAAAGATGGAGCTCCAACTCCACCCAGCCGACACAGCCTGTAGGTACATATCCAGGACCCTGGGCAGATCCGACACACCTGCAGGTGCACACCCAGGACCTTGGTCAGGTAGATAGCAGCGATTAGCCTCCTCCTGGGCTTCACCAATGCATGTTGGGTGTGACGGGCTGCTGAGAATCACATAAGAGCCTAAATACAAGGAGTTGCCATATCTGTATTTACATATCACATAGCACATGACTCAGTGCCCTCTGTGATACTGACAGAAAATAACATGGAAGCAACAGTAAAAAGTTCTGAGAGTTGAGAAAACATCCTGTTTGAAAATTTTCCACTTTAGTGTTTTCTTGAGAGGAGCTGATAGTGAACCCAGGGCCTTGTTCTTGGTAAGCCTGCACTGCGCAAGCTGCTCCCCGTCCCCACTGAGGTGTTCAAACACTAAGGGGGAAAAAAAGAGTGTTTGGAGATCTGTGGTGAGGTGTGGTAAGGTGAGGTGAGGTGAGGTGTGGTGAGGTGAGGTGAGGTGAGGTGAGGTGAGGTCATGAGGTGAGGTGTGGTGTGGTGAGGTGTGGTGTGGTGAGGTGAGGTGAGGTGTGGTAAGGTGTGGTGAGGTGAGGTGAGGTGAGGTGAGGTGAGGTGAGGTCTGGTGAAGTGTGGTGAGGTAAGGTGAGGTGAGATGAGGTGAGGTGTGGTTATGAGGTGAGGTGTGGTGAGGTGAGGTGATGAGGTGAGGTGTGGTGTGGTGAGGTGTGGTGAGATGAGGTGAGGTGTGGTGAGATGAGGTCAGGTGTGGTGTAGTAAGGTATGGTGAGGTAAGGTGAGGTGAGGTATGGTGAGGTGTGGTGTAGTAAGGTATGGTGAGGTGAGGTGAGGTGAGATATGGTGAAGTGTGGTGTGGTGAGGTGTGGTGAGGTGAGGTGAGGTGTGGTGTAGTAAGGTATGGTGAGGTAAGGTGAGGTGAGGTATGGTGAGGTGTGGTATAGTAAGGTATGGTGAGGTGAGGTGAGGTGAGATATGGTGAAGTGTGGTGAGGTGTGGTAAGGTGAGGTGAGGTGTGGTGAGATGAGGTGAGGTGTGGTGGGGTGAGGTGAGGTGAGGTGTGGTAAGGTGAGGTGTGGTGAAGTGAGGTGAGGTGAGGTGAGGTGTGGTGAGGTGATGTGAGGTGAGGTTTGGTGAGGTGAGGTGAGGTGTGGGGAGGTAAGGTGTGGTGAGGTGAGGTGAGGTGTGGTGAGGTGTGGTGAGGTGAGGTGGGGTGAGGTGAGGTGTGATAAGGTGAGGTATAGTGAGGTGAGGTGAGGGGTGATGTGGTTTGGGGTGGGGTGGGTGTGGCGATTATGGGTGACAATAGCTTTGGTGACTGAAAGTTGCTGAGAGCAGATAGTGAATGTTCAGATAGATGGTGAGTGTGAGGAGCCACGCACACTGCCCAGCTGGTTGTGAACAATTCCCCTTGTGAGCATGGAAAGACTCAGGCTGCTCACCACAGCTGCATGGCTTCAGTTTGCTGTAGCAGGGCTGCTGTAGTAGGTGCCGTTGTACTAGACAAAATAACCGCACTCACAGCTCTTCACTCCAGACAAGGGGCGCGCATTCATGCGATTGTCTAGCCTGTTCTTTCCTGCAAAGATGGGCCTGTATCATCTGACTTGTGTGTTTGGGAGGATAGCGCAGTGGAAGAGGGTGCCTGTGATGGACTGAGGGACAGCTGTCACCTTAAAGAGTTCAGAGGTGCTGTTGTCCTGGTGATGTTGGGTCAGAGAACAGTGGGAGCAGAGCCGGCCACTGATGTGGAGGGAAAGAGAAGCAAGACCCTCCATAGACACCATGAGCACAGATGTTAGCGGGTTGCCCACACCTCAGGAGCGAGCAGGGTCCCTTGGCAGAGAGGAGAACCGCTGTGTCTTCACCAATTACTGCTTAGTGACCTTCCCCCACCTGTGTCAAGTCAACTGCCTTCCCATAGCCACTCAATCTAGGGGAAAACCCCCATTTCCTTGGTCCTTCGCCAATTCGACCCACACAATCCCAAGTAAGTTCTCTTCACAGCCACCGTGTCCCATAGGCTGGTTGTGGCCTCCCATAGGAGCCCGGTCGGTGGACCCAGGAACCTTCACACTGGCCTTCACTGCAGGGTACCATGGATTCACCCTCTCGCCATTGGGTGCAGGCTTACTAAGAATTGATGTTAAGAACACAAGCATTTTTAATGATAACTTACAGTTCTTGTATCCAAAATTTCTATGGCAGACAGCAATGAAATGATGGTATTATTTTAATAACTATGGAAAATTCATCTGCATATACTTAAAAATTACTGCCTCAAAACCTTGACTGTGACATGGATTTCAAGGAGGGAAATCTGTGCTGTTCCTGTGACAAATATTTTCCACAGTGACAAAATATATTTCTCTGCTGTGTAAATTGGGGTTGGCTCATAGACTAGTGCATTCTTTCCCATCAACGGTGACATTCATCATGTATGCACGTGGGACACATGGGCTGCTGTAAGTCACTGTGTCCATGCACACAGGAGAATTGTAGGTGTGCATTTTACACACACTGGGAGAGTGCAGTGAGGTGTGTTTGTGAGTGTGCTGTGCGTGTGGCACCATAAACATGTCCACAAGAGGAGAACGGAGTTGGGGAGAAGACCAGGGACCGGAAGAAGCATCAGGAAGGGAAACTGGGGACGGAGCTATGAAAGCCCCTCAAGCCTGAGACATGTGACACCTACTCTGGAGGACAGAGGTGATGCCCCCTGAACCTGCTAACACTTCAGAAGCACCTTCCTGACTCCCGCCTGCATCTCCTTGTTGCGGAAGCTGTACACAATGGGGTTCAGCGTGGGTGTCACCAGGGTGTAGAGTGCGGCCACCACCTTGTCCTTCTCAAAGGTGTAGCTGGAGGCGGGGCGGATGTAGGTGTAGATCACGGGGCAGTAGTAGAGGGACACCACAATGAGGTGGGACGAGCAGGTGGAGAAGGCCTTCTTTTTGCCCTCTGCGGAGCGGATGCGCAGGATGGCCCTGATGATGAAGCCATAGGAGATGCAGGTCAGCGTGAAGTCCCCCACAGCCAGGGTGATGTCAGCTACGTACACCATCACCTCGTTGATCCTCACAGGGCTGCAGGACAGGGCCAGCAGAGGGGGTATCTCACAGAAGAAGTGGTCTATGGTATTCGGCCCACAGAAGGTGAGCCTCAGGATGAGACCCGTGTGCACCCAGGAGTTGGTGACAGCGATGGCCATGACAAGGCTGAGCAAGGCCACGCATGTGCAAGGGTTCATGATGGTGCTGTAATGAAGGGGGAAGCAGATGGCCACATAGCGGTCATAGGCCATGGTGGTAAAGAGCACCATCTTGGCCCCCAGGGACCAGGTGAAGAAGAAGAGCTGGGACATGCAGCTGCTATAGGAGATGGTGCTCTCCGTAGACAGCATGGTCCACAGCACCTCGGGGATGATGCTGGTGGTGCAGACGATGTCCACGATGGCCAGCCCCAGGAGGAGTATGTACATGGGCGTGTGCAGCGTGGCATTGCAGATGATGGCGACCACAATGAGCATGTTGCCCAGGAACGCAACCATGTAGATGAGGAGGAGGACACAGAAGAGCACGCTCTGCACCTCAGGGTTCTGGGTGAGCCCCAGCATGATGAACTGAGTGACCACGGTGTGGTTCATCCTGCCTGGGACAGGTGCCAGGGGCTGCTTGGTGCACCACAGGGGTAAAGGACCCGGGGATGTTGCCAGGGCACACTGGGGAGGGGGTTGTGCCTTGCAATATGAATATGGGTTGGTGAATGCTGCAGCCCGAATCCCTTAGGATGGAGCTCTGCTGTCCAGGCAGGGTCCTCTACTCTCCAGGCGGTTTCCACTCTCTGGTGCGTGGTCTTCCATGGAAGACTGGAATAAACTGACGACAGAGATTGGGGAGAAAATACAAGAGAAATAAATGGCTTAATATGCTCCAGTACTGTGGTTCTGTGGCCTCAGCCACGCGTCTGAGAATGATTTCCACTTATGACCTAATACACACGTCCTGTGCAATGTAAGCCAAAAACATGCACCTCCGTCATCCCGGCTGACTGCACGCAATTCAGGTCTTACCTGAAACACACCTGAGTTGGAGTATCTGCAACAGTGGAAGCTGGCAGGCCAATCATACTGGCAGCCTTTTCAGGGAAAAATGCCCAGTATAATATTTTGAGGCTGTATATTCATGGAATCATGGGCAAATCTATTGTAATCCAAATGATAAGCAATTCAATCAAATGTCTGGGTTGGCATTTTTTCTCCAGTTTGATAAGTAAATTACTAACATTGAATGAACTGATTATGTGTTTTGCTGTCATATCATGTTAAAGGAATTATCCTTAAAAGTGTTAAGACCTAGATTTGTGTGTTTGTCATTACAGCTGTAAATTAGCCATTTCACCTCTGTAAGCTTCAGTTGCATCTTTCTAAAAACTGCATAAATTTATATGATATTCCACATTACATAGGTGAACTTCTGAAGGACACCTGAAGGATAGGGGCAGCTGCAGACACTTCCTGAAACAAGTCATCAGGACTCCGGACGACCTGGTTCCATGCTATCCAAACATCTCCAGCATTCTGTCTCCTGCCTGCCCTTAGGCTGTTGTATACCTTTCTTTTTATGCACTGACAGTCACTGACATGAGCTCCCATCTTTCAGCACTAGAGCAATCCAGGGAAACTGGGAAGAGTGTTCAAGCAGTTGTAAATTCATTCTTTTCTTGTTTTACCAATGTCCTTGATCTTTCCAGAGATTGGGCTGTATCTCTGATATCTAAATTTAAAAAGGCTTAAATAAAATCATCTTGCAAGGACTCCACCTGTATGGTTGCTGCCTCAAGCCTGCAGTCACCTGTGTTAAATAAACCCAGAGTGCCGAGGCTCCGTGTGTAGCTCCTCAGACTGGAATGCACAGGTAAAGCCCTGGGAACCTGCCCCTGTGCCAACCACTTGTCATGGTGTGATGAGCTGTGGGGGCCACTCCAGACATGCTATCCTTTTGTTCTCACAACCTAAGGAAACTTTAAATATCCTGTCTCTGTATAGTGAACACAGTAACACTGTAAGAGAGAGACAGTAACCGTGACTGGGAGCACCAGTCTCCAGTGGAAGGGCCGAGATGGGCACCTGGGTTGTCTGAATCCAAAGAAGTTGCTCTTGACCTCAGTTAAACGCTTTCAGGCAAAACCTCAAACAGGGTGACGAACGCACACAAAACTTAATTATGCAGAAGTCTGAAGGCAGAGGGGTGCTGTGTTAAGCATGAGAGGGGATCCTGAGCAGGAAAACGCAGACAGGCAGTTTGTACTTGGCATTTAATTCAAATATTTGGATATTACAAGGATATGTAATGTATATGATGACAATTAATACTTAAGATATCGAGAGCTGAATGCTTTCAAGTGATGTGAAAAGGTCTTGGCCTGCCTGTTTCACTTTAATAAAAAACAACACATCCACCAACAGAACAAGGCAGAAAGCCCAGCAATAAATGCAAGTACCAATAGTCAGCTCACTTCTCAGGGTGCCAAGGTATGCCCCAGGGAAGGGCAGTCTGTGTGACCATGTGAAGGATGGAGCTGGACCCTACTGAAGCCCTACTCAGAAGTGGATGAGTTGGAACCTGGAATAGGGGAGCCTCTGGAACCCAGCCTCGGGGGTCTGGGACGCCGACTGGGTGTGTTTGGAGAGGATGCCAAAGCTCAGGCTCAGGGCCAGACAGAGGAGTGTGGATCCCTAAGAGCACAGAGCTCTGCAGGGCAGAGGACACAGTGGGCACAGTGGAGGGACAATCAGGCAGTCTCATGATTTCGTGGAATATTTTTCCAAAATTTTTTCCCAGATAACCAAATAAATATGTTAATAAAAGAATAAGCAGAGCAGGTTTGGTTGATAACATGATTTAATTAACTCTAGTTATAAAGGTGTTTTCATTCAACAAGTATTCACAGGTCATATTTGTACTCATTGCTGCGGGGTGGGAGTGGGGTCCAGGACTGTGTGACTCAGTGTGGTGTGCCAGGCACCTGGGGCCTCCTGCTCCGTCAGCCTGGGTCCCTCAGTGCTCCTTGTCCCTTCCCCATTGTTCTCCCTCTCTCCTGCTCCTCAAGGTGGCACTGTGTGCACCTGTGCTTACCTGCATTCACCTGTGCTCACCTGTGCTCACCTGTGCACATTGTACTCACCTGTGCTTACCTGTGCTCACCTGTGTGCACCTGTGCTCACCTGTGTGCAGCATTTGAGGAGTGTGAAGGGAGAGGGCAGAGAATGCAGGGACCACTCTGGGAACAGTGCTGACAGGTGAGAAGCCTGGAGTAGGACATGGCCCTCAGCTTCCTCAGAGGATGGGTCAGTTCCTGGGCTGGGGTGCCTTGCAGTGTGACAGCAGAGGTGTGACAGCATAGGACTGGCCCAGACCATGACGAGCTGAGGCCTTGGCTGTGGACAGGTGGATGATGGGGAGAAGTACCAGTCTCTGAGGAGGAAGAGGAGGAGGCAGGCTGCGTGCCCAGTTTAGGAGGACAGCCCTGAAAGCAGCATAGCGGATGGGCTCAGGGGAGACAACAGGGTTCAGACAAGGCTGAGCCTTCAGTTTGTGGAACAATATCCATCCAGTTAAATTTAATATTAAGATTTATTTATAATTACTACCTGCTGGAATAAAATAAATATCTTAATCACATAAAACTACAGACAGGGAAATGTAAAGGCTGATCTGAATTCCTTGCCAGTAATCATTAGCCACTCTGCAGAGGAGGGGACCGAGGCCCAGCATGCACACCAACATGGAAGACACACACCAAGCAGCAGGGCCTCCGTGCACCCGCTGCCTCACTCAATCTTGAGGCCAGGGCCGAGCACCAGGATGGTTAACATTCATCCTCCACATGAGCTGAGGGCTGAGGTTTGATAGATGCACTCACTGTCACACACACACAGGCAAAAGGGAAATCTAAAGCCAAGGAGGCTAAAGACAGAATTCCCTCATGCTGTGATCTTACAGCCACCACCAACTGCTAGAGCTCAGCACTAGCTCCATCTTTATCACCATCAGGAGCAGCATCACCACCACCATTATCATCCTCATCAAAACCATCACTATCATCACCACCAACATCACCATCATCATCCATCATGATCATCACCACCATCACCACCATCACTATCAGCACCACCATTACCATCATCACCACTATCACTATCATCACCACCATCATCATCATCACCACCATCACTATCATCACTACCATCACCACCATCACTATCAGCATCACCATCAGTACCATCAGCACCATCAGCACCGCCATTACTATCAGCATCACCATCATAACCATCACCATCAGCACAACCATCAGCAGCACCACCATCGGCAGCACCATCATTATCATCCCCACCATCACTATCAGCACCATCATTATCACCATTACTATGAACCACCATCATCAGCACTCACTACCATCACCAACATCAGCAACACCAGCACCATCACTATTAGCACCACAATCATCAGCACCATCACCACCATCACTACCATCAGCACCATCATCATCAGCAACATCACCACCATCAGCACCATCACTACCAACACCAACAGCAGCAACACATCTCCATCATCAGCACCTTCAGCACCATCACCATCATCACCCACTGCTATCAGATGTGTTTACCTGTGCCATCTCTGTGAACAATAGAGAGACTCTTGTGAAGGGCTGCATGGTGCAGGTAAAGAGATAACAGCACACCACAGCCGCCACTGGGTTCCGGGGACAGGTGGGTGCCCACTAAGCTGTCCCCCAGGCTCCTGAATGATTCTGGACAGCCTGCCCCTGGGCAGCTCTCAGAGGTGATGTGAAGTCAGTTAGTTGAGGCTTGGTCTAACAAACGTGTTACCTTCTCTCCAGCTTGGCTTCCCTCGCAGCTCAAGTACTGGGAGGTGAATGTGGGGTGTTTCTCAGTTTTATACGGTTCTCAGTGATCAAGGAGAGGAAGGCATTGGAGATCAGAGCACTCGGGAAGGCAAAGGAATTACAGAAAGAAGATGTGTGAGTGCCAAGGGAGGGTGCCAGCGCCCGCACACAGGCCCAGGCTCTACAAGCAACAGCCTAGGAACAGTCCAGATAATGCTACCAAGTGTCCTACATCCAGATGCTGCTACCAAGTGTCCTACATCCCAGGGAGCCCCTCAGTCCCTGCTTTCCGGCCACACGTGAACTGTAGAGCATTGCGGTCTCCCAGGCTTGGCAGAGACAATCATTCAACTGTGACTCCCCACTGGCTATGTGGCAGAGCCAGCCACAGACTTGGGTAAACAGAGGGGAGTACACCCAGGTCACACGGAGCACTGGCACAGACCATCCCTGGAGTGCGGAGGCCCGGGTAGCCGACCCAGCCACAGGTGCTGACTGGTGTAAACAGCGGCTCTCCCCCAGGGGTTCCCCAGCTGCTCCTGCTACAGTGTGCTCCCCTCACCTGGCTTCCTGCCAGGCCCAACCTGTGCTGGCCAAGGGCAGGGATCCCGGCCTCGGAGCCGCACCCCCAGGCAGAGGGATAAATAGGCTTTAGGTCATGTTACAACCTGTGCATGGATTTTGTCTCATGCTGCAGCTGAAAAACTAAGTGAAGTGTTGCTGGTCCCTGCCATCCCTGCTCAGGCCATTTCATGTGACCATGACCTTCAGACAGCACGTCCACACACACTCACCGTGGCTCTGTGCAGCACACCGCCATGGCACCAGGATTCAGATGGAGACTCTACGTGCTCTGGGACACTAGTGTGAAGATAGCGGGGCTAAGTACCTGCCACGGGGGGGGGGGTCCCAGCTCCCTCATGCCCACGGCCCTGATCCAGCACTGGGGCCCCAGGGAAGGGCACCTTGGACCGGCTGCCAACATGGCAGCCCCAGGACTCTCTGAGGAGCAATCAACCGCCTACACTGATCACCAATTACCGGAGGACTTGGCCTCGGTGTCATCACCTGCCATGAAGACTAGAAGCCTCCCAGGGAGATATCCTCATGGAGCGAGAGACTGAATAATGAGAGACCCTGGGAATGCTGGCAGGGGACTCAAGGAATGAGTAGGTGGACATTGTTAGGAAAGCAATTACTTCTGTGGGGTCTCCTCCCTGTCCCAGTAGAAATTAGAGAGGAGCTCAGTTGCAGAGCACTTTTCAGGCAAGTGCAGGGCCCTGGGTTCAATCCCCAGTCCCGGGGTGGGGGTAGGGGCAAAGAATAAAAAAATTAAGAGAGAAAGGGTGGCAGGAAACGAATTCTGAGATGGAGATTGCAGTCATATTTGTAGAAGTTCATTCTGTACTGTGAGGGGGCGGGCATCTGCAAATGAACGGGGTTACAACCTGGCTTTCACTTGGTGAAGGCAACAAACAACCTTCAGCTAAATTTCTTTCTAAAATGAACTATTTGGAAGCCTGTTCTGCTTGTCCTTTTGGTGTAGTTTATGTTTGCCACATACAAGTCCACCAAGCTGTGTGACACACTCATGATGAAGGGACGTTCATGCTGTCCCTGGGGCTGGATGGACTCAGGTGTGCTGGTCCACAGGGCACACAAGGTACATCTCCATGTTCTCCATACAGGCTTCCTTGCCCTGTTTGTTGGTTAAAAGAAAAGCTCTGTGGGCAAATGCTAGGCACTCTCGCAGTGGGGGGGGGGGGCGCTTTGCCCTGTCCTCAGCACTTTTCTTTCCTCCCCTGCCTTATGCCCAGCTAGGGCTGCCGGGAACATGAGGAACAGAAATGGCGAGTGGGCCTGCTTGTCTTGTTCCAGGTACAGAGGAAAGCCTCCAACGACCCAGCCTCCAGCATCCTGGGATTCATGCCTCGATTGTGTTAAGGACATTCTTTCTCTAGTTTTCTGAGTTTTCAAATGGAAGAATATTGAAACAATTTTATTGAGTGCCTTTTCTCTATCTATTGTTTAGAGATTTTTCCAAACTATTTCTGCAATTACAACATTCCTGGGTGTGGTCACTGAAGTTCCGTCAGCTGGCCACTGAGCTAACTGACGTCTCCCTAAATTTAAGCATCCAGATAGGAAGAAGAACCCCAGGCTTTGCAGAGTGGTTCCCAGCTGGGCGCTCCTTCAGTGCACAGTGGGGCCCTCTCCTTTAGCAGAGCCCAAGCGACAGCCTGGGGGCTTGCCTAGGACCTGTGGTCACTTCCTCAGTATCCTTCTAGCCACAGATGCGCAACCCCTACCCATGATAGTATGCGGAATCCCCAGTAGACCTCCTTCCCCAGGGCATCCTCCTCTCCACAGACTCCTTCTCGGGCCCTTGCCCTGTCCCCTGCACCCCACTCGCTGTCCCAGGCTTAGTGTGCTGTAGGTGGTGTGTATCCTGATGCTTTCAAGGGGCAGGAGGTGACCAAAGGCCAGCCTCTGGGCCCGTCTCCTATGGCACTGCCAGCTGGCTCAAAACACCAAGATCTCATTCTGTTGAGAAGGAGGGATGCGCAGGGTGTGGCCGACCCACAGCTGCCCCTGGGCTGGGCCTGGGGTGAAGCAGATGCTGCTCCCTCGGGGTTGACCTGGCACTTCACTGAGCAGTGACATCACTGTCACAGTTTAGATCCCAGTCCCTCCACTTTCCTTCTGACAGTTTTGACAACAGAGTGGTCTTCTGTGTACGACAGGTCCCGGGAGCTCCCCGTGCCACAGGCCCATTTTTGTGACATCACCATATGTTAAGTGCTTGACTAAAATATTTTTGAAAACAAGTGAAAGTACAACAAAAATGCACTTTTATGTGGAATGGCAGAAATTTCACTGTTGATCAGAGAACGATTTGAAGGTATTTTCTCACCTTTTAATGACCAAAAAAAAAAAAAAACAAAATAATGAATTAATTATACAAATAAACATCTGAATACTCCAGGATCAGACTTGCAGGATGGTCTTGTGAGGACAGTATGGAGGCTTTGTCATGGAGTCACTTATGTTTATTCACCAAGGAAAGAACCCACTGCGTCTTAAACACATTTCATTGGTAAATGCACGGCGGAAGAAGCACGAGTCCAGACAACACCCCAGAGTCTGGAAACATCATACATTCTGCAATACGACAACCTGCTATTTGGAAAAATAAATTTGATGAGCTAAGAAAAATCTTGTTGGTTGGGACATTTAGCCTTTTACTTAAAAAATATTTTTTAGAAGAGTTTCTGATTTTCAGAAAAAAAAATGGAAAGATAAAACATTGAAATCCGTTTCACCCTAAGTTCTGTAACCCCATTAGTCATATCTGATTAGTGTGGAAATAAGCAAAGTGATAAATGAAGGCATTGAATGAGGCCTGGCTGGGTGCTGCTCAGTGGGAGAGGCCCCCCACCACCATTGTGGGTGAGAGGCCCTGGGTTTGGTGGTCAATGACACAGAAAAGACAAACACACCTGCAAACACGCTGCCAGACGGGGGAAAAGCTGCTCTCCCCAGCATCCTCTGTATTTTCTGTGACCACGTCACATTTCAGGATGGTCACCTTATCAGATTTTCCTTGGTTTTGATGACCATGATAGTCTTGAGGGCAGTACTTAGTAGAAAGTCCCTCAATGGGATTTGCCAGTTGCTCTCCTAGTTAGACAAAAGCCTATTTCTTCAGTGAAAACCACAGAAGCAGAACAACCCCACTGCAGGGTATGAGAATGTGAAAGGGACACTGTCTACGGCACAAGAGAGAACAGCCTTCCCACAACATTCCCCTAGTGCCCGTAGCACTGGCCTTGCTCAGGGGCGGGGTGGCATTCCCCAGGGCTCCTGGCCTCTCAGTGCTGTCCCCTGGTGCCGTCTCCACAGGAGGACAATGGGCAGGTCTCAGTGGGGAGGAAAGCACCCACGTCCCGGGGACAGGGTGTCTGGAGCAGTTGGCACATTCAGGTGCAGACATGTCTCCCGCCGGTTCTCCCTTGGTCTTTATTGATCTCAGCGCACCTGGGGACCACTGTTCCACACTGTGGTTGCAGAACGGGACACTTTGCCACCTGTGAGGAACCGTTCTAGTCTAGGCACAGGGAGTTTCTCATCATTACTATAGTTAATATTATCAGCACTGTTTTAGTTGGCAAATCACAGCTGTGTCAGGGCGTGAATGCGATGTTTTGATATACGCATACAGTGCAGAGTGGTTAAATCAATCTAGTTAACATAGCCCTCACCTCATCTGTCATTTTTTAAAAATTGTAAATAACATTGTTATGTGTTTGCTAGTGTATTATAGTTATACATAATCTTGGGGTTTATTTTGACGTAATCAATGTGCAAGAAATATAATTTGCTGCACTTTATCTTTTTAACAGTGAGATTTACTCTTTTAGTTGTTTTGAAAAATACAGCAGATTATTATTCCATCTAGTCACCTTGACAAATCTAGATGAGTGTGTTTGTTTGTTTTTTCCAATTCCTTACTTTCTGACACTTTAGGAAGCTCCATCCTCCTCTTTTATAATCCAGTCCTGGAAGCCACCTCTCCAAGGGTCCCTTTGTGCCCTCCTGGAGGGTGGTGTCAGACCTCATGGCTGGGAGCTAGGTGCTCTGGGTGCTCTCTGGGCACCTGTGCGGCCGGGTGGATCATCTCGGGAGTCAGAGGAGGGCACGTGTGTGTATCCTCACCTTGAGAGCTCGTGTCTGCACGTGTTTATGAGTAGAATCATTCACGTCTGTACTAGGGTCACACTAATGCTCACTCAACTGACAGGCTCTCCTCTGAGACATGCAGATGACTCCCATCTCTGCTGTGAATGGTGGTGAATTCCCACGGGGAATGAGGGGACAGCTGCCGTCTTCCTTTACCCACTGACTTCATGATGCAGCTCCAGCACACACACAGCAGGGTCTGGATCATCAACCTTGCCCACACGGCATGCAGTTTCATCAGCTAGCATACCGTGTTACCGGTTCTCTGAAGTTTAGTTTCACACCCTATCAATTTGTAAAGTGTTGCTCAGCATCCTTTCTCTCAAGATTCTTCCCTGTGTGAGTAACGTGCAGAGATGGTTTTGCAACATTTGTTTTCTAACCTCACGGGCACAACTTCTGTCAACTCCCGTGAGATATGCAAGGGAACATGGGGAAGTTATGGGCATCTGTGACAGCACTTCCCAACATCTCACTGGACGGTTCATGACCTTCATGTTGTTGGTGTTCCTGGCCCTAAAGTCAGCCTTGACTCCTCTGTCTTTTTGATGGGGACAGTGGTCATGTGAAGGGCTTGTGCCTCACACAGCTTCTAGGAAATCGGAGCCTTTCCTGAAACAAAGTCATATCTGATTAGTATGGAAATAAACAAAGTGTTAAATAAAGCCATTAAATGAGGCCTGGCTGGGTGCTGCTCAGTGGGAGAGCCCCCCCCCCCCCCACACACACACACAACTTATTGTAAAAGTTAATAAATTAAAGATTTTTTCCTGTTCTCAATACTTTTCTCTGGACACCAATGGACTGTCATGCCATTTAGTACAATTGTGATGGTATGTACCCATCTGGAAAAAAAAAAAAAAAAAAAAAAAGAATAGAAGAAAGGAAGGGATCTAATGGATGATAAATTTCTTTTAAGTATATGGGGTTAAAATAATTCTACAGCCATTTGGCAAAAATAACAGGACATCCATTCCTTGTGCCAGTCAATGGAAAAAATGATTCTGAGATTACAATGTAACAGTTGAAATGCTAACAATAACTACACTAGATGGAAAAGTGGGAAATGTTGTCTATCACCCAGGAGGAGGGACTGGCCTTCTAATAGACTCTCCAAATCGCTAGTGAGTCATGAGTGGAGGGCCACATCCCAGGTGAACTTCTTCACTATTTCTGAAAGAACAATCAAGGCTTGCCTTTGGAGAGAAAATGCCCCTTTATTGAGCCAGTTCTGCATATTTATAGAGCGGGGGTTGGGGTGGGGTGGGGGTGGTGGTTTGACAGTTGAAACAGTTTAACAATTTAATGTTTTTTTGGCAGCTGGCTTGGGGTAGGTTCTAATTAGTGGGTAAGGATCATGTGAGCCAGCAGGGCTCACCATTGGATGGCTCTTCTTGGGGGATGGGGAAGTTAGTCTTTGGAGCCGGGGCGACTCCCAACAGTTTCTATTCTACTGAATTGGTAAATTTGACCAAGGAGAATGTGTTTCAAATGTGTGGGGGAAAATACAATGAATACATTCAAAAGGTCCAAATTAACTGAAAAAAAAATTTTTTTTAATGAATATCATAAGGAGTTAATGTCCATAATTACAAAAATAGTAAAAAAAAAATGACTAAAGAAATAACAAAAAGCCTAGGAAAAGAGGCAAAACCCCTCAGCAGCTCACATGGAGAGAAATACCCACACTTCTCAGGTGTATCTCTCACTGTGAGCTCCACACTAGTAACACAGAGGCAGGTTGAAAGGGCCTCCTGTGACTTCCTCCTTGCAAATCTGTGGATGCTGCAATCCCGCCCCACCATGGTGAGCCTGGGCATCAGGGCCCCTCAGACCCCAGCCCACAGCCTACTGGGAAACATGGCACATGGCAACTAAGCTCCTAGTGCCTCCACCTGGTGTGCATTTCTAACCTGAGAATGCAGAAACCCACAAACTGATCCACCACAGCACCACTGTAAAGGTAGGTGATGGGAACTGCTGCAGTATCCAGCTGAAGAGACTGAATAAAGTCATGGTGTGTGTACCAGGGGAACGCTGTGCACATGTGAAGGAGGCCAGGAGGTGGGTGCCCCACTGGTGCTGGCAGGAAATACCACTAAGTGGAAAAGTCAGGCACGGAGGCCAAGCAGGGCACACTCCTGAGACAAAGCAGGGTAATAGGGAGATGGATCCTGCATCCAGAAAAGAGATAAGAAGTGTTTCAAAAAATTAATGGGTATATCTTCTTAGGAGATAAGTCAATTCAAGGCCTTTTCCCATTTTAAATCTGGGTCATTGGTTTACTGTTTGTTTTCATTTTTTGCTGTTTTTGTTAAATTGTGGGAATTCATAACATATTTTCTATATTAATTCCTTGTTATATTTGATTTGCTAATATTTTTTCAAATTAAATAGGATGTTTTTCACTCTATTTATTTTGTTATTTGATGCACAGAAGTTTTAATGTTGGTATAATTTATTGTGTCAATTTTTACTCTTCTTTCCTTTATCTAATTATCAATTTTTGTCTTTATCAATTCTATTATTTTTTTTCTTTGTTATGACTTTTTCCTTTCTTGACTTTGTTTTGTGATTCTTTCACACATTTATTACAGATTTATATCTAACTCCTTCTCAGTCTTTTGGGGCACCTTCCAATATAAACATTTGAGACTATAAATTCCATGCTTAGCAATACTTTATTTGTATCCAACAGTCATAGATACATAGCATTGTACAATTCTAAACATGTTTTTTAAATTTCTATTGTGGTTCCTTTGGATTTATAAAATTAGTCCATTGGTCCATGCATCTCTTAGAAGTGTGTTTCTAAATATATCTATTTAAAATATACATAATTTGCCTGAATTTATATGGCATATTTGTAATTTGTCAAATGTCTTATTTTGTGCATTATATTTTTGTCACTTTTCTATTATTTATTTTCTCTTAAGTGCTTTCATTTTTAAAAAGTTAGCATATTTATACTTCAGAAAATTTAACATAGAAGCACATATAAATTTTAACACATATAGTAATGTTTTAAAACTTAATTCTTATTAATACTCTTCTTCTGAAAATTCAAAGACCTTAGAATTTTTAATTTTTTTAATCCCCTTGTAAATTGTAAGTCTACTGTTTATATTTTATTCTTTATTAACAAAAATATATTTATATAACCAAAAATTGTTAAAGCTTATACTTTTGCCATTCATGAGAGATTTTCTTTTATTCAGGGCTAAAATTCAGGACAGACCATTTTTCTTTTGTCTCCTCACAAGCAGTGATGTTTCTAGCAAGCACACAAAATGAAATTAAACATCACTAATCATTAAGGAAATGGAAAATCAAAACTAAGTTTTACCACATAATAGTAGTTTAGATGACCAAATCCTAAAAGAACAACATCAAACAAAACAAAATAAAACCCAGAAAATATCAAGTATTGATAAGGTGCCGCAGTCCGGCTGCAGCAAAATAACCGGGGGGTGACGAATAACTTGTGTACGTTGATAGAGCAGGAATGAGAGCCATTGATTGTAGGATCTGAGCGATATTTATACATTTTACACAGCTTATGTAGTTAGCATAAAATAGATACAGCAGTCAACCAATAAGGAATCTCCACACTTAATGGCTCGCTTTTGTTACTTCACAAACCAATCCCTCTGGCATTTGGCCAGGCGCCATCCAGACTTGTTTACAGACTCTAACATTTCTCTGGCAAAATAACAGGTGCCAATCTGACTTGTTTACAGACCTTAACAATAAGGGTATAAAGAAATTGGAACTTTTGTGCTCTCTGGGGATGTAAACTGGTTGTTCCATTGCAGAAATTGCTCTAAAAATTACCATGTGATCTAGTAATTCTACTTCTGTATATACGTCCAAAATAATTGAAATCATGGTCTCAACAAAATATATATACATCCATATTAATAACAGCATTGTTCAAAATACCCTTATAGTGGAACACTATGATTAATTAATCACATATCCCTCAACAGATGAGTGGATAAACAAAACATCATATACATAAACAGCAAAATATCATTCAGGCTTAATATATTCTGTTGTATAAATGAATCCTGAGGCTATTATGCAAAGTGAAATAAACCTTTCACAAATGAAAAAAAAAAAACAAAAACAAAAACAAAAAATTAAAGGGCCACCTAAGATAGAGGGGGTGGAACAGAAGGTGCCTGGCGGGTCCTTCCTGGGTGGAGTTTTGTGCAGTTCACCTGGAAGATGCCCAAGATCTCCCTGTTCAAAGCCATGAAGCTAAGCTGTAGAGAAGGGCACTCTGTGGAGTGGAGCCCTCACCATCCGTCAGCCAGGGCACTCCTGGTGCCTTCCATCTACCCCTACTGCTCTCAGAGGTGGGACAGACCCTCCTGTGTGTCCCCAGCTCGACACCTCCACTTCTGAAGACCCTCACACTGCCCCCTCACGCTGCTCATGTCCCTTCCTCCTTTATTTCTCCACTGTGTTCAGAATAAATTCCTCATATTTGACTCAAATGATTTGCTTCAGATTTTTTTCATTAGAAGCAAGTTGCAGATGAAAAATTTTATGTTCTGCAAATCCAGTCTTCCTCTTTCCCTCCCTCAGCACAGCCAGAGTTCCATGAATCCGGTTTGCATTCAGTCATATTTGCATGTTTTCTATATTCAAATGCACTCTTAAATATCATAATGTTTTCTGTTTGTTTGTTTGGATTTTTTGTTTTGTCTCCTAATTTTTTTTAATTAATTCAAATGACTGAATTCAAAACATTTCCTGGGCTAGGCATGGTGGTACACACCTATGATCTCAGAAGCTGGGGAGGCTGAGGCAGGTGGATCACAAATTCAAAGCCAGCCTCAGCAGTTTAGTGAGGGCTTAAGCAATTTAGCAAGACCCTGTATCAAAATAAAAAATGGAAAGGGCTGGGGATGTGGTTTGGTGGTTAAGTACTCCTGGGTTCAATCTCAATCTCTCTCTCTCTCTCTCTCTCTCTCTCTCTCTCTCTCTCACACACACACACACACACACACACACACAAATTGTGTCCTACCGATGCATCTGTTCCAGGGCACTTATCATCTTTGAACACATTCATAATCTCTCACTCTTTAGTTATGTTCTGTCTCCTCCCAGCAGAGTGTAAGGGTACATTTTTCTCCATCTTATTCACTCATATGTCCTAAGTGCATGCCAGCCACAGAGAAGACGCTCTGCACTTGTTGTACTTCCACACTATTTGGGGATATTGTATTTTCTGCATGATTCAGAATTCATTTATCCATTTTGTACCAAGGTTTATTTGAATGCCTTCTGATTTTTAATATTGTAAATAACATTTTATCCATAGAAATCACCTGAGGATATTTGCTTAGGCCGACCTCCAGATGGTGGGGACGGCACTATGATGTTGACTAGGTGTTACCAGGTTCCCCTCTGTGAGGCTGATACATGGCATCATAAAAGATTCTTTTCCCAATCAAACAAACGTAAAATGTTGTCTCAGTTTTCTATGAATTTACTTTTGCTGATCATCTCTTACTTAGTTTAATTGTTAAATATCTTGATTTATAAGTAAACTATATGTTTGTCATTTTTCAAAAAAATTTCACTTCCTTTACGTATTTGTGTGCCTCTGACCTCTGTGGTGTCCGTGTTTTTCTGGGCTCGGCTTTGTCATCTGCAGCCTCCCCACTGTTGCCCCCTTGCCGTCCAGGCAGAAGAGGGCGACCACAAGCCCCGCGTTGTGAAATCCTGTGGGTCAGTTATTACTTGTGTCTGTGTAATCGTGGGGTATCAGGGTCCTAATCCTACTTTAATGGTGACTTGGGTCTTGAACTTGTCTTCTGTGCATGTGGCATATGCTCAGACTCCAGGTCTGCACATGACGCTGGACTGGAAGTACTCAGTCCTCTACAGGTGACATGTTTACATTCAGGGGCTTGGCTTACAGGCAGGCAGTCACCTGCAGGTCTCCTGGAACCCAGTCCGTGCTCCCCCAACCTCTGGGGACTTCAAACCTCTGTGAGTCCCACATGCCTGCTGCCAAGGCTGAGCCTGGCAGCTGTTTTAGTTGCATTCCATTGCTGTGACCAAAACACCAGACAAGAACATCCTAGAGCAGGGAAGTTTATTTGGGTTCATGGTTTCAGAGGTTCCAGCAGTCGATGACTGACTCCACTGCTCTGGGCCCGGGTGAGGCAGCTCATCCCAGCAGAAAGGAAGCAGAGAGGGGAGAGAAGGGGCCCAGGAAGATGCACCCTCCAGGCCTCGGTGACCCCTCCTCCAGCCTCACCCACCTGCCTGCAGCTACCACCTAGTTGGTCCTTTCCATCTAGGATGGGCTGCTTAGGTTAAGCTCCCACCATCCAGCCATTTCCCCTCTGCTGCCCCTGCGTTAGCAGGAGCTTGGGAAGACACCTCACTTCCACATCATAACAACAGCCCAGCTTCACAGTGACAACAGCCAGACCATATGTGACAGTGGGACTGTGACTCACACCTGTGAAACAGGAAGCCAAGCCTCCATGACCCACACCAGACAGTTGGCCATGTCAGCACTTAACTCAGAGTTTGTCACTGTGAGAGGTTCAGCTGCCATCAGTGTCATTTGGCAGAAATCTAGAGCAGGCAGAGAGCAGGGCCTCTTAGTTCTGCCCGCAATGGCGGTGCTAGGCATGAAGAATGGGGAAGCGGCCTGGGAGAGACGCCCTGCCTCCCAACACTTGCCTCCTGAGTGGCAGGGGTCACCTGGCCTGCTTTGCTGGGCATGAGGTTTGGCAAGGCCCCCTTCCCTCTGCATAATTGCCCCAAAGTTTATAAAAAAAAGCCAGGGGAGAGCTAATTTAATGTATGAGGTTTAAGTTCTGTTTTAAAGTCTTGAAAGCTGCTGTTCCCATTGTGTATAGATGTATGGCCAGCAGGCCCGCTTTGTGTGCTTTGGTTTGGGTCTTCAGGGTTTCTGTCTCTGTGTCCCCTCTTTCCTCTCTCTCTCCACGAATCAATGGCTGTTTGCCTTCAAGCCTCTGAATTCCCACCTGTTGCCCCCAGCAGGTGGCGGGGCCGTGACAGGGCACAGGTGTGCTGCAGAGCTATTTTCTCTTCCACTTCTTCCGCAGAGTCTCCCTGACCTCCTGGTTGCGGAGGGTGTAGATGAAGGGGTTGAGAACCGGGGTCACCACGGTGTTGAGGACGTGCACGGCTTTGGTCAGGTCCAAGGCGTCCTTGATGGAGGTGCGCACATGGAGGAAGATGGTGGAGCCATACCAGATGAGCACCACGGTGAGGTGGGAGGAGCAGGTGGAGAAGGCCTTGCTGCGGCCACTGGCCGAGGGGATGCTGAGGATGGTGCGGATGATGTAGATGTAGGACACCAGGGTGATGAGGCAGGAGCTCAGAATGACCACGGCAGCAATCACAAAGGCCACCAGCTCCACCGCCTGCGTGCTGGTGCAGGCCAGGGCGATCCAAGGCGCAATGTCACAGAAGAAGTGGTTGATGGCTCGGGGGCCACAGAAGGACAGGCCACTGATGAGGGCCGTGGGCACTGCAATGGACAGGAAGCCACAGACCCAGGAGCCCAGGGCCAACTGCAAAGAGAGCAGGCTGCTCATGATGGCCCCGTAGTGCAGGGGGTAGCAGATGGCGAGGTAGCGGTCGTAGGCCATGGCGGCCAGGAGGAAATACTCCGTGCAGCCCAGCGAGAAGACCAGGTACATCTGCAGGAGGCAGCTGATGAAGGAGATGCTCTGGCTCCTCCCCAGCAGGATGGCCAGGGCTTTGGGCACTGCGGCCGTGGTGTACCAGACCTCCAGGAAGGACAGGTTGCTCAGGAAGAAGTACATGGGGGTGTGCAGCTGGTGGGAGGTGCTCACTAGCAGCAAGATGGCCACATTGCCGCCCACTGTGAGGATGTACATCACCAGGAAGAGCAGGAAGAGCGAGAGCTGCAGGGCCTGGGGCCCCGGGAAGCCCAGCAGCAGAAAGCCCCTGCCCTCTGTCTCATTGCCAGCATCCATGGCAGGGCCTGCAGACCAGGAGACAGAGGGCCACTCAGCCTTGACCACCCCTTGGAAGGACTCACAGAGAAGCACTCATGAAACCTGGTGACTGCTGACCGCTGTCTTCACACTGGAGCCAGGCGTGGTGAACATGATAGTAAAGCACAGAGGAAAGCATCACTCCAGTCGACCCACAGCCCAGGAAACTCCACATCCATGAATCACACCCATCTGGGCCTCCTGCCATGCTAGCTGGGCCCACCAGCACTCTGTGACCCTGGAATAAAGGCACGGGCTCAGAAGGCAGCCCCCAGACATAAGTGCTGACCTTAATCACCCATGGTAGGCTTGCCTTCTCAACTGATTCTCTAGGTTATAAGCTCTGTCCCCCTAAAGAACATTCAGAGATCAAGTTTAAGGATTCTGATCTGTTTTTTTTTTTTCATATTTAAATTTATTAAGACAATGCATTCTTCTCACAAAAAAGAAGCAAAAGTCCATATTGAACAAAGCTCTTAACACAACCGGGACATCCTGACCCTCACGGGGAAACGGGAGCAGGGAGCTAGTTAAGAACAGGATGTCATTATGAGTGTCATTCTCATTCTCTAGTGCACCCTGGACACCACTTTACATGCTTTGGTAAGCTGCTCCTGTCAGGCATGCAGGTGACCAGAGCCTGCACTTGGGGACAGACTCTTGAGCAGACACCATAGGATCAGGGTGGCTTCACTCCACGAGCTCTCTAGAGAGCAGGAGCTTTCTGTCCCCAGTACGACCCTCCTCGCCACCCTGTGCCACACTTCCTCCAGGAAACTAGAATTTCTTGCACATGTCCTGTGTCAACAAGCACATGAAGAACCCAGGCTGGGTGGGTAGATGCGTCCACAGCATGGGTCTACCTAACGTCCGGCAGAAGGGGCCTCTGACCTCCTCCAGGCAGTGCTTCTCAGGCCTTAAGGGGCACCTGAGGGTGGAGTCCAGGGCAGGTATAGTTCATCCTCTGGAGGTTGGGGTGGTATCTGTGGGTCTGCACTTACATAGCTTCTGGAAGTGGACACTGGCTGGACCACACCTGAGGAATGGTCTAGCAGCCTTCTCCGTTATAAAACCATCCCATTGTACCTGGACTTGTACAGTTATTATAGACCAATTAATGTTCAAAGGCAAATACTCGGAAGCTCAGAGAGTGACGTGTTTTTCCCAGGTTTGCTTGGCTGGCTGAAGGGAGGGTACAGAGCACGTCACCCCCAGATATGCTCCTCTGATGATTGGATTATTTTGAGCTGAAGGCAGCTGGAAATAAATAGGAGCTATAAGGAAATCTCCCTGGCTGCTGGCTCCACAGAGACAGGGTGACCGGTCCCCAAGGCGATGACTGTCAGCCCAGGGACCCAGAGGAGCCCCGATGACGAGCCATGCAGAAATGACCCTGGCCTTCCAGCAGTTCCCACAGTCACCACCCCCAGAAGCTGGGCTTTCCCTCTGCCTGCCTCTGCTCTGAACACTCACTCTTTGTAAAGATGCTGCCTGAGTCCACCTTTAGACCCCTCCTCTGAGCTACTCACCTAAGTGCTCCCACGTGCGTGGATCTTTTTAATAGACTGAAGGGTGCTTTTCTTTTATAAATTTGTGTTTTCTCTAATTGGCAGGGCTCCAGCCAGTGAGTCTAAGCGAAGTGGAGGGGAAAAGATTTCTTTCATGCCCACTGTAGTTAAAAAAAACAAAAACACCTAGATTATTAATTATCCTAATGAGGAGAAAATTGATTTATATATCAAGGGTGACTCAGACAAGAAGAAATACAGAGAAAAGATACTCTTTAGCAAAATGTGCTACCTAATGTCTTTCCCTAATTTCCCAAAGCTAACACTTTTCAGCGCCTGTGTCATTCACAGGAAAAGTTAGTCTGCAACAGTAATGACCGCTTGCAGTTCGAGCACTGAGCCCAGAAGTTCTGTTCTCCTGGTAAACAGGAGCCCAGGAGCACCTGGACAGTAAACCCATGCCAACCTGTGGCAGAGCTGGGGCTCAGTACCCATGCCCCAAGCATGGGCCTTGGTGTGCAGATGAACTAGGCAGCTGAGCACAGGCAGAGGAACAGACCCTCCCCCATCCTTCCCTGTCCTCCTCTTCCTCCTTCTCCTCTGGTAACCCCAGGTGGCGGGTGCCTGCCTTGCGCCCAGAGGGAAGAGATGCTGCACAGAGAACAAGTGCCCGGCCATGTCCTCCTCTTCACCACCCTCAGATCACATTACACCTGGTGGTTGCCCACAAGCCCTCAGATCTCCAGCTCTGGGTCTGAATCCTGAGGACTCTGGGGCACAGCACAGACTCTTATAGACAAGGAACAAGCACAGGTGTAAAGAACCTGCCCAAGTTGGAGTGATGCTCACCAGCCCTGGAGTCCCACGGCAGAGCACAGCTTTTAACATAGGAAGATTCCTTTGAAGCTGTGATTACGTCATCTCTAAAAAACTACCTGTCTGTCACTCTATAGTTGAATGGGTTTTGAACTCATTCTAAGATGTTCTTGGCACATGATTGAAGAGTTTTTAAAAATCAGAGAAAGAACATTGTTTGATTATTACTTTTGAATAAATTTTCATTTTATTTTTAAAATTAATTACCAGGGTTATTCATTTTATAAAAAATGCATGATGATTTACTGACTAGATATGATATGTAATTTAAATACCCAGAAAGTTTAAATGAATAAAGAAAATAACTGTTCTCATACACAAAGCAATGTGTCATTAAAAATGACTGCACTCAGGTTGTTTCTGTTGCAGGCAGACAGGAGGCCCCTGGCGGCTGGCCACAGAGCTCAGCATGCGGAGTGGAGTTGTGTGGAGTGCACAGACAGCGGCCCTCCCAGGACCCCGGCGCATGCAGCGCCTTCCCACCCAGAGCCACTCCACACTCACCTGTCCCTGCTCTTCCCATCCATGGTTTTCTCTGGGACTTCGATCACCCTCTCCTCTCCCTCCTGACTTAGATCACCCTCTTTCCTCCTGGCCTCTCATTATTCCATGGGTGCTTTTCCTGGTATGCAGGATGCTTTGGCGGGTTCTTCCTTGGTCCTCAGAACTCTCAGGCTGTCCCTTGTTCCTTTGGTCCCATCCTGCCGCGTCCCCTTACAGCCAACCTGCCTCCTGCTACCTTGTGTTTTCTCCGCCTCATGAGAATTCAGAGCCTCACACGGAAATGCTTTGCTGTTGAGTAATTAGGTATGGGGAGCCCTGTGGGAGGAGGCTCCGTCTGTCCCTCGGGTACTGGGGTCAGTTCACCAAGACATGGCCTTCTACTAAATCTTCCCAGATCCAGGCTTCAGAACCTTTCCAGTCACTTGAGAGAGAAATCTAAATGGCAAAGTTACCAAAGAAGGAAAAGGGTATTTCTCTGGCTTTAGATGTTAATCATTCATAAAATTGGAAAAACAGAGAGTAGTGTTTTTGTTTGTTTGTTTTTAGAATCAATAATACAAATTAAAGTGTAAAGGAAACCTCAAAATCAAAGGTGGGGGACTGGGATAGACATGGGTGAGGTCCTGGGCTCTGTCCCCTAAAATAAATCAGACAGGACGTTTGAACTAACAGACAAATTAGTAATATTTCATGCCCTGATATTGTCCCAAAGCACCATCTATAATGTCCTCATTGTATTTTTATTAAATCTTTCAGTTTCATGGTGTTGGGACCTCCTATGACTGAAATAGAGTTGATTGTTCAACAGTGAAAAAAAAATTGGAACTTCATGTTACAAAACACTATTGGTGGGATAAGAATTAAACTATCCTTGTTAGGAAGCAATTTCTTTTTATAAAAATTTTGGGGCAGTTGGCTCAGAGCACAGAGTCCCCCTCCCCACATTAAACAGCACCAGATGGGTGGCGTGTCTGGTAGCACCAACATTTCATGAATTTGTCAAACTCCAGTTCACAAGAATCAGTGGTGTCAAGAATGGGAAATGGGAGTTTTCTCTACTGCCAGATTCCTTGTTGGTGCCTATTGCTCCAGGAGTACAATTACTTCCTGCAGTGATGCCTCATGGTGCACATCTGGAGGTTGCTATTCCTGCCCTCTGTGTAATCCTTGTAAGTTCTGGGTTCAACCTAGGAGTCATCATGATCTGTCTTAAAGCCCCAGGCCTGGCTGCCCCATGCCTGGCTGCCCCACACCCAGTATCCTGCAGGAGCACAGATCCCATGATCTCAGAGTGCCCTTGCTCTCCGGAATCCACAAGGACCCACGCCAGTCACTGTCCTTTGCCCTCGATGTTGGTGGCACTTAGTATTGCTAGAACTTGAAAACTTTCTCTAATAACTATAGTGGAGTGTCTAATTTGGACTTTGCTGTGGCTCTTCTTTTTCATTCCTGAATTTGACCAAATTTTAATGTTTCTTTGCCTTCTGGGTATTTTCTCTAAATTGCACATGTATGTGCTTTATTATCAAATCATTTGTGTTTTTAAATTATTTTATCTTATCTATGAATCCTGCAAACTGATGGTTACACATTGTTAAACTATTGTCTGAGACTATCTTTCAACATCATGTATTTGTTGTTAAAAAACAAGTCCAACTCTCACTTGGTCACACTTACCAATATTTTCCTCCCAGGCTTTTCCTTTGGGGGTTTGTTTAAGCCATTTCTTATGCCAACATATCTTTTGAATTCTTTTGGAGTTCTGACTAACATATTTAGGGATCTTATGTTTTTTTTTTTTTTTTTTGAGTGATTTATACATGATATTGGGAGTCGTGTGAGGCAATCATGCAGCAGTAAATAGAATTTGTCCCACTGCAGCCCCAGTACTTTCCCTGACCCTCCTCCGTCCCTGCCCTTCCTCTGTCTACCAGGCTTCCTTCTGTCTCTAGCTCTTTTTTTAATGCATGCTTTATAGGTATACAAAAGGTGGAAGTCACAGTTTCCCCCCCCCCCGTGCTCCCCTGATCTCCTTTTATTTTCAAGAGATTTCCCAATTCCCTTATTCACCTAGTTTTATCCAGCTTCTGCATATAATAGAAAACATTCCACCCTGGACTTTCTGGGTCTGGCTTATTTCACTCAGCACGATGCTCTCCAGCTCCATCCATTTACCAGCAAATGCCAGAACTTTATTCTTCTTTGGGGCTGAGTATCTAAACCACAAATTCTTTACCCAATTTAGGGCATGAAGAGATTGGAAAGAATATCTTTGGCAGCTGCTCCTCTAGCAGAGTATTAATACCCACAACTTAGAAAGGAAAAGAAAAAAAACCCACCAAAAACAACAGCAGCAATAACCTCCACCAGAACCAAACAATCGAATTAATACCTGGGAAAAGACCTAAAAAGACACTTCTCGAAAGAAGAAATACAAATGGTCAACAAATACACAAAACATGTTCACCATCCCTAGCCACCAGGAAATGCAGATCAAAAGTATGTTGAGGGCTGGGGCTGGGGCTAGTGTAAAGTGTGTGTGAGGCACTGGATTCCATCCTCAGCACCACATAAAAATAAATAAAGATTCTGTGTGTCCATTTACAACTTTAAAAATACTTTGAGATTCCATCTCACTCTAGTTAGAATGGCAATTATTAGGAATACAGACAATAATAAATGTTGCTGAGGACGTGGGGAAAGGTAAGTTCCCACCTTGTTGGCAGGACTTAAAATGAGTATGAATGCTCTGAAAAGAAGTACAGAGGTCCCTCAGAAAACTGGAAATGGAGACATCCGATGACCCAGCTGTCCCACTCCTTGGTGTTTATCCAAAATAACTAAAGTCAGCTCCACAGGCACTTGGTGGTCATAGCCGCACAATTCGTCCCAGCCAAGTTACGGCGTCAGCCCAGGTGCCATCCACAGATGGATGCGTGAGGAAATGTGGCACATCTACACAATGGAGTATTACTCAGCCATGAGGAAGGACAAAGCTGATGTGCATGAAGGGAGAGAGGAAAAGAGAAGCTCAGTGGCCGTGGGACTTAACACAGCCCACAGGACAGACCCCACCTCCAAGGACTGTGGGTCAGTGTCCCTCTCCACAAGAACTGAGCTGAGTTAGGGCAGCCAATGGGAAGAAAGTGGGCATGCAGATATAAATTAGTTGTTACATGCTTTAGAAGCTAATGGGCGTCTTAGGACATGATTGTCACCTACACACAGCAAATAGGTAAGGAACTACTAAGAGTTACCCTAATGAGACCCAGAGGGAGCTCCCCTCTGCAGGCTGGAGGAGAGGGCAGTGGGCTGGGCTCAGTCTGGGGGTGGTGAAGGCCTGGCCTCCTGGGCTTGGGGTGTGAGCAGTGATCTCAGCGCAGCCAGGAGCACCTCTGGGAGCAGCCTGGGCAGTCACACAGGCCTGCTTGCTACGGCTTTAAAGACCTGACCCTCCTGGACAAGTGCCTGAGACCAAGGCCACTAAGCACAGTTCTCCTGCCCCAGAACTGGGAGCCTGACAGTGGGAGCACACTTTGCATGTGGAGGACAGCCTCAGGCCACAGTGAGTTGAGTGGCGGAGGGGAGGGTGGGACTTGGAGCTGGGCTCCGCTCTCCCGTGGGAAGTTATGGTGGACACTTCTGGGCACTGGAAGCATTTCCAGGAAGCGCAGCCTCCAGGGGAGCAACCGCTACCCTCCAGTCCTCTGCCCTCACTTCTCTCCTCCATCCTGTCTGTCCCTCACTTGCTCTTCCTGCCCAGAGTGGGAGTTTACTTTAATGTTGTATATGAACAGTAGAGAGGTGTTTGTACCTGGCCCTACCCCAGCTCTGTGGGCGCAGCAGACCCTTGGAGACACAGGGATGTTCCGTGCCCAGGTTCTGTAGGGCTGGATGGGACAGCTGCACGTTTGCCTCATCGCGTAGAGCTTCTCTGGTCCCATGAGTATCTTGGCACAGTGGGGCACAGCCTTGCTGTGCTGTGACCTCTGTGAAGCAGAGCCCACAGAGGCTTCAGTAGGCTTTCCAGCGCTCACTTCCTACGTGGCCATGAGGAGTGTGGTTCAAGCAATCAAAGTGAGCTCCAGGGTGGAGATTTGCCCTCCAGGGTGGAGCCCTCCAGGGTGGAGATTTGCCTTTGAAGCCAAATGTGGTTTGGGAAGACTCCAGAGGCTTTGCTGCTAGCTCTGGACCCTGGAAGCACAGGGAGGTGACATGAGGGAAGCTGGCTGGCTGGGAACCTGCCCTCAGAGCTGCTCCAAGCTTGGCATTCACCAGAGGAGAGAGGAGAGTGTGGGGTTGAGCTGCAACCTGAGTCAGGCTCCCCACTGCTGCCCGCGCTGGGGCCAGTGCTGCCTTCCCGCAGCAAGCAGACCTGAGTGTGCAAGGTAGCAGGAGGTTTCCTTTGCGGATGGGTCTTTCAACTTTAAGGTTGGAAGAGAAATGCATTCTTGGAGAATTTAAGTAAGCAATGTCATTACTATTGAAACTGAAAGGACTTGTTTCTCTTGATATGAAGACTATGAAAGCCTAGGCTGATTTTCAGAGCACACCTTCTGGAAAGCAGTGTGGAAAAGTGTGTGTATGTGTACCTGTGTGCACCTATGTGCATGCTTGTGTGTGCACATGTGTGCATGTTTGTGTGCATGTGTGTATGTGTGTGTGCATATGTGCATGTGCTTCTGTGCATACTTGTGTGTACACATGTGTGCTTGTGTACATGTGTGTGATTGTGTGCATGTGTGTCCACAGGTGTACATGCATGTGTGCTTGAGTTGCTTGTGTGTGTGCATTTGTATATGTGTGTGCACAGGTGTGCATGCATGCGTGTATGTGCACTGTGCCTCTGTGTGTGTGTTCGGGTGTGGGGTAGTATTGTCTGTAGTTCTGAGTGTCTTGGTTGCTGTTTCAACACAGCTTCTCACCTTCTAGCATCTGTCTTAAAAGCACCTCAATGAGCCAGGTGCCATGTCATCCCAGCTGCTCTGGAGGCTAAGGTAGGAGGATGGCAAGTCTGAGTTCAGCCTAGTAACTTAGCAAGACCTTGGCTCAGTGATAGATCAACCTGCCCTCAATCCCTGGTTCTACACCAATCAAACAAGAGCTCCATGACCTTTCAGTTTACTTTCTTATTCTTTGATTTACATTATTCTCATCTGGTTCTCACTAAAAATAAAATAAATTTGATGCCCAATTTTACCAATTGCTCTTTCCTCCACCAGCCTATTTAGTTTTCTCCTATTGATTCATTAGCCTTGAAAACAAATGTGAACCAAGAGCATTTGAGCAGAGGACCTGGGGGCTGGGGATGCAGCTTGCAAAGCCCTGGGTGTGATCCCAGCAGCAGAACAAGAACACACGAGAGAAAGCCATCTTGTAGCATCCTGCTGGAAGTCCAGGTACGTCTAAGGGAGCGAGAGAAAGCCCCACACTGTTGAGTGCTTTGTGGCTCATTTTTTTTATGTGCACGTTTTTAACATCAAAGTATGACTAATCCTCACCAACACCATAATTTGTTAAAACAAAACAACTTCAAAGCATTTTTTTTGCATAGTGGAAATAGAATTATTAACTTTTTTGGTTTTTAAAATGTTACTATTCCAAATAGCATCCTAATATTACACTACAGAACTTCTCATTTAAAATGTTCATTTTGTTTTATTGTGAAAGCAGGGGTTTGATTCTTGGCTGTGAGTGAAACTGCGCTGCTCAGATTGTACAGTTGTCTAAGGTGAGGAGTGACCACACTGGCACTGGCAGGTTCAGAAGCCAGATAAAGAACAGAGAAGAGGGACACATGCCTGTAATCCCAGAGGCTCAGGAGGCTGAGGCAGGAGGATCACGAGTTCAAAGCCAGTCTCAGGAAAAGCGAGGCATTAAGCAACTCGGTGAGACTCTGTCTCTAAATAAAATACAAAATAAGGCTGTGGGTGTGGCTCAGTGGTGGAGTGTCCCTAAGTTCAATTCCTGGTTACCCACACCCTCCCCCTGCCAAAAAAAAAAAACAAACAAAAAACAGGTGAGACTCTGAGCTGTCTCTCAAGGTGGAGAGGAAGAACAGAGGCTAGGGATGGAGAAGCCTCCCGGGTCGGCCTCCTCCATGGAGAGTGCCCCACCATCCTGGAGAACTAGGAGAGCATGTCCCTCAGCTCAGCTGGACAAGCCTTGCCAACACAGACCAGGCCAACCAGGACAGCAGTTAGGAACCCCGTTCTGAACAGCGGCTCCAGCGGCTCGGCTGAAGCTGTCTATCTGGGGTGAAAAGCAGTATTGGGGACAGGCACCTTTCAGAAGGCCCATGAGCAGGACAAGGCTGGGGAAGCCTTGGGTGGGAGGAGTCCCAACCAGGAGCCTGGAGGGCAAAGTCCAGTTCTGTGGCATCAGGATGCATGGGAGCAGCCTCTGACATTGAGAAAACATGTCCCTGAGGCAATGCTAAAGCAGAATCCAGGGCTCTGGGCGAAGGAGGATCGAGGGGGAAGAACAGGTACAGGCCTCCCTAGCCTGGATGTGTGAGTGGCCTCTGGTAGAGGCCCCTGGTCCTGGTAGCAGCACGCCTGCTGCTCTACTGGATGCAGAGAATGAGTCTAACACGTGCTGGTACTGGTGCTAATCACATCAGGCCTAGAATATTATGACCGTCACCTGGCTTAGTCTTAGGAGTTGCTGTTGTCATGAAAAATGACACTGTGTTTTTGAAAACCAGGTTTTTTTCAAAATAATTTGTATGGCTTTCTAATTTTTTTGTAACTATGCTAATATCCACATTAAGGAAGCAAAATAGACACTAAAATAGCACTTTCACCAAAGAATTACACTATTTAATGAAAGTATGGGGGGAGGAATCAAGGTACTTCAAAATAAAAGAGAAGTGGATAATAAATGTAAGATCATTTTATATCAAGGAAGATTTCACATTTTAACTTACTTTTTTTATTTCTAGTGCATTGCAGTTTTGCATGACATTGGAGTTCATTTTGGCATATTCATAAATGCACATGACACAGTTTTCTGCATTTCAGTCCCAGTACTAGCCCCTTCCCTCTCCTCCACCCTAACCCCATCCCTCCTCTATCTACAGGTCTTTCTTCTACTTATTTATTTAAATTGGTGCATCATAGTTATGTACAAGATGGGAATGCATGTGGTATGCATGCGCAGGCAGAATTTGGTCGGCGTTACTCCCCGGTTCCTGGTTTTGTTTCCTTAGCTCAGGGGTTGTATTGAGGAAGCTGGTGCTGTGCCAATGTGTTGGAGCGTTGGGTCTCAGTTTGTCTCTAGCAGCTTCTCTTTGAGTTGATTTTCATTCAGGGTGAGAGGCAGGGATCGAGTTTCATTCTTGCTCATGGGGTATTCAGTTTTCCCAGCCCTATTTGTTTAAAGGCTATCCTTTCTCCACATTATGCTTTGGGGACCTTTGGTGAGTGTCATGTGGTGGTATCTATGTGGGTTTGTCCCTGTTCCTTCTATTCTATTCCATTGGTCTTCCTGTCTGTTTTGATACCAATCCCCACATTTTATTCTCAATTTCATTAATTTGGGCTGTGATGATCTTTTTCTGTCTTCTGCATGTTTGGAACTAGTTTGTTTCTGCTTTTCTGGGCCTTGATGTGCAGCTTCAGGTTGCTTACTTGGGATCTTGCTGTTTTTAACACAGGCACTTGACGCTGTAAACTTTCCTCTAAGAACCACCCTTGGAGTGTCCCAGAGGCTCAGGTATGTTGTATCACTATTCTTCTTTGAGTCTTGGAATTTTTAAATTTAATTTTTCAATGTCCTTCAAAAAGAAGAGAAGTGAACAATAAACAACAGCATCACTTGATAATAATGAATATTTCCTTTTTTAGTTTATTTTTATTTTAGTCTTCCTCTTTCTCAGATGTCAAGTTTCTACTGAATTCACTGCTACATTTCTCAAGATATGAAATGGCCAACTATAGAAAGACCTTCCTGTCTTTCTTTCCTCCTTCCTTCTTCCCTCCCTCCTTCCTGTCTTCCTTCCTCCTTCCCTCCCTCCTTCCTTCCTCACTCCTCTCCTTTCCTCTTTTAATTTTGTGGTGCTGGTGATTGAACCAGGGCCTTGCACATGCTGGCCAAGTGCTCCACCACGGGGCCACACCCCAGCCCAACATTTCTTTAGAATCCTGCTTGAAACAAACAGCTTCAGCCAACTGCTGGCCTTGATTTAGGTCAAATTAGCAACTATTTAAAAGGTTGCAGTGCACAAGAAGCAGAAGTGTTATTCAAGACTTCTCTATCACAAAAAAAAATTTAAACAAGTAGGATGTTATTTATATAAAAAGTTATTTCCCTGTTACAATTGTAATTATGTAGCCAAACCTGCAATGATCAGTGGGATAAATTATCCCCAAATCATTTCGTGTTATCAGGGAAGGAACTGTAATTCTTATGTTTTTTTTGCAATCAACTTGAGTCCAGGTATATTGCAGGTGTTTGTTGTCTGACTCATGGGTCCACTAGATATGTGAATACCTTGGCATTTTAAAGCTTTCTCCCTCACTGTGCTCACCTCTACTCTTCTCAGAAATTAAGGAGCAAGTGACGTTCTAGCTTATGTGTTGCTTTACCTACTTTTTTCTTAACACTGGCTTCTGACTCAAGTTATGAAGAACCAGACGCTGGTGGTGGAGTTCCTGCTCCTGAGGCTGGCTGAAGGCCCGGGGCTGTGGCTGCAGGCTGCGCTTTTCTTGATGATCTACCTCATGGCTGCGCTGGAGAATGTGGTCATCCTGCCGCTCACGCTTGTTGACCGCCGTCTCCACACCCCAATGTACTTTTTCCTTAGGCATTTGTCTTTCTTGTGTGAAGGAGTGGGCTGCCCATAAATGCCACCGAGGTTAGCAATGCTGTGGGGGGAAAAGTGAAAATTGTCAAATAAGAAACAATGTGTCAAAATAGATGTCACATAATTAACAAAGTTTAAAGAAATCATCACTGACCCAAATTTGAATGAAATCACTATTTCAGAATTGAGGAATTGTCCCTGTGATGCAAATCTTGGTAGATTATTACATTTTTTTTTTCACTGAGAGCTTGGGTTGTGGCTCAGTGGCAGAGCACTTGCCTCGCACATGTGAGGCATTGGGCTCGATCCTCAGCACCACATAAAAATGAATAAGCAAAATAAAGACATTGTGTCCACGTTTGCTAAAAAAATATTTTAAAAATTTTTTCTTTCACTGAGCCTAGGAAGAACTTGGCTGCCTTTGGTCCTCCTTATTAAACATCAGTGCCTGCTGAAAAGCAACCTTTATGTTTACATTTCCTAATACTTAGGCTGAAAACTGATCCCCAGTAGATGGTCCTTGGTGCTGGGGATTGTGGGAAATCATTAGATCATGGGGGTGGGTTGTGCCTACAAGAAGTCCAAGCCACCCTTGCTCTTCCACATGAAGAGTCAAGGAGGAGTAGCCATCAGCCAACCATGCAGGGTGCTCATCAGGAAAGACCAAGTTGCCCTGGTATCAGATGTCCTCTCCCAGAGCTGAGAAGAAGCCTGCGTGGGGAAGCTCTGCAGGCTGGTGTGCTCCATAAGCACCCAGAACTGGTGAGGAGCATCCCGGTCTCACAACCCCCGCCCCTGCTCTGCAGTGTGAAGTCGTCTCTCCACACTGTGCAGCAGCTTGAGCCATAAAGGTCCTCAGGCAGGGGAACACTGCTGGGCCACCTCCCTCTAGTCCACAAGCCCCGGCTTGGCTGCCCCCAGACTCTCAACAGGGCTTATCTGACTGTGTAGTGTCTCCACAAAGGCTAAGCTAGACTTTCAGTCTCCCACACAATAAGAATGTGTCTTGATAAGTTTAAAATATATAAAAGGGCAGTATGGATAATGATGAAGGCATCGATAAATTTTGATAAAATAGAGGCAAAATAACTGGCAATCCCAAATACCAACTTTAACTGCTAGAATAACCATAACAACAACGAAGACAAGACTTGATTAAATGATAGGTTGATGAAGTTTTTATAACATCTGATTTAATAATAATAAAGCTGATGACAAAATAGAAATGAGAACATATTAAGGTTTTATTTGTAATATGAGTAAATACAAGGAAAATATAGGCATAAATGAAAGATTTTCTGCCATATTGTAAAGATATTGAGAGCAAGAATTGTGTGTTCTTTCCAACATTCCTCAGCTTTTCTGAGACTTTAGTGGCCGCAAACCTGTTCGCACCAGGTATGATTGAAGAGAATTTGCAAGGACAAAGATTTTAGGCTCATGCTAATTTCATACTGGTACAGTCATACGGTGTCACCAACATCTTATCCTAAAACAGAAGAAGTTCATTATTTGGTAGCTTCTAGACTTAGAATTGCAGCACCACTCACATCATGCTGAACCCCGACAGAGCCGCATTCCTGACTGGGTCTACACAGCATGTGCTTTCTCCGCCACCCAGGGCTGGAGGTGACGGTCTCTGCAACTTACGACCTTGCATCTCCAGTGCCACTGATGCAGGTCTGGCCTCCCACAGAACATCTTTCCCTTTGGGCAAGTCTTAGGAGGCCCATGGCTTGTAGGGTTGACGTGCTTAGATGGCGACACCTGGGCAATCTGCCCATTCTACACTGCCTCATCACATCGGCAAGGTCCCTTCTGCAAGGTGAAGGAATATGTGCACTGGTTCCTCAGAGCTGGAGCCCAGCAGCTTGCAAGCCTCATCCGGAGCCCACCATGTGCTTCTGAGCAAATTACAGGGAAACACTGAGGAACACATGTCCAGCTCACATAGGTTCTGAGGTCATGGAGCTGATCACAAACCTGCAAATCTCATTCCTTAACTTATAAGTTAAATTGTGTACTTGATTCAAGATATTGATTTGTTTACATTACATCACAAAGATCTACATAATTATTAAAAACACACAGAGCAACAACAAAAAGACATGTCACTGATCCTTCCTAGAAACTAGTTCTCTTGTTTCTCCAATAATACTTATGACACAGTTTCCATACAATCTTCCACAGAGAGGCTTTGACATCCCTGTTCCTCAGGCTGTATATCACAGGGTTCAAAGACGGAGGCATCACGGAATAGAGAACAGACACCAGAAAGTCCACAGGATGTGGGGATTCTGGCACTGGCTTCATATAGGCAGTGGCGCCTGTCACAATGAATGTGGTCACCACTATGAGATGGGGTGTGCAGGTGGAGAAGGCTCTTGACCGTCCTTGTGAGGATGGCATTCTTGTGACAGTCTTGAAAATGTACACGTATGAAAATCCAATGGACAGAACACAGGAAAGTCCAAATGTGACTCCAATGACCACAGTAACATCAATGGTGACATGTGACTTTGAGCAAGAAATCTTCAGTAGAGAGGGGACATCACAGAAAAATTGTGGGAGTTTACTCGAGCCACAGAAAGATAAAGAGAAAGTTCCTGCAGAGTATAAGACCCCAAAGATGCCCCCAAGGAACCAGGAGACAGCTACCATCTGCACACAGAGTCCCCTGTTCATGATGACATCATAGTGCAGGGGGTGGCAGATGGCCACATAGCGGTCATAGGACATGGCCGTGAGGACGAACAGCTCAGTTCCAGCAAACTGAATCACCAACAAGACCTGTGAGACACATCCTGAGAAAGAGATGGTGCTCCTGTGGCACAAGGAGCTCACAATGAAGTTGGGGACAGTGACTGAGACAAGGCAAGCATCCAGGAGGGACAAGTTCTTCAGGAAGAAGTACATGGGGGTGTGGAGACACTGGTCCACGGTGACCAGGACGATGATGAGAAGGTTCCCCACCAGTGCCACCAGGTAAATCAGCAAGAACAGGAAGCCGTGTGCAAGCTGGAGCTCCTGATCCTGGGAGAATGGTGTGAGGTAGAACTCCATCCCCACCGTGTGGTTGGCCGTGGACGCCATGCTGTGGACCTGATGGAGGGAAGGGGAGGGCAGACGCGTGACAGGTTCCCACTGAGCCTTGCTGTAGACCAACAGTGTGTGCTCACCACTGCAGGGTCTAGCTCTGCTCTGCGATAACGCATGCACCCAGGGCTCTCCTGACACAGCATGCTCAACGACATGCCCATTTCCACTCCTGATGAGCATCACAGCAATGCCGAGAAGGCTGATCGGGGAGAAAACTGAGAAACATGTCCTTTAGTGGACCTGACATATTTACAATAATGTTGGCAACTTTATAAAATATATCCTGACTCATTAGCTGAACTATTAAGTGAAGTTATTGGCATAACCCATTGAACTTATAAAGCAGCTTTAAGAGGGAATAATATTCTTCTTACTGCCTAGTAACATTTTTCACAGAGAGTAAAAAATGTTTTTATTTTATTATTAAATGCATTAAATGAAAGTGTTATAAAAATCACACTCAGCAAGAGACCAAGCACCACTGGAAGAGCTGAAGAACTTCCTGCTTATTTATTAAGAACTTCTTTATTTAAGCATGTGGACCAAAATGAGCTGGTGCTCTGAAGTTCTGGGCCCGGAGCTCATGTTACAAGGGGTTTTAGTGGGAGATCTGACATCGTTTCATAACCGTCCCAACACTGGTGGGTTTGAATTCTTACCTAGGTGACCAAAGACCATGCACAGGGAACTTAGGGTAACTGGTTCATTGTTGTAGAACAAGGACAGAAAACACGTGCGAGTATTCTCATGAAGTAGCCCTCACCATAGGCAGCAGTAACTCAAGTTCCCTCCCAAAGAACTAAGCCTATAAGCTCATAGTTGACAGCGGTTAATTGGCCTAGCAATTAAGTGATGTACCTATGTTTGTACAGCGTTCAGAGAGTTACACAGTATAGGAGAATTAACCCTTTCCCCAAGCAAAGACTCTTCCTCATAATGATGTTATAATTTCATTTCATTCAGGTCTGAGATTTCCATCACAAAAGTATAAATTTTAAAGCACAAAAATTACAGCTTGCAAGGCACAGTAGTACACACTTGTAATCCCAGTGACTCTGGAGACTGAGGCAAGAGTATCAAAAGTTCAAAGCCAGCTTTAGCAACTTAGCGAGGCCCTAAGCAAGACTCTGTCTATAAATAAAATGTTTTTTAAAAGGGCTGGGGATGTGGCTCAATGGTTAAGCACCCCTGGGTTGAATTTCAGGTGCCAAATAATTTAATTAATTATTTAAAGGAAAAATTAAAAGTAAAGCTTTTGGCAAAAAGGAGAAATAAAAAGTGAAAGAGGAAATTTGTAATCACATAGGTGTATCATTACAATGAAGAAACAATAGTGGTCATGGATGATAGGTTGGAGGAGCACTGGAAATATGGGAGAATGTTCACCGTTCCTGCCCCAGAGGCTGTATAGAAACACACTGTGCAGGAGACTTTCCTTCTCCCATCCTCCTTCCCCTCCTTCCCCTCAGGTGACCAGACAGACTGTGTCAAGCAAGATGCTACTACCTTCCTGCAGAGTCTGCAGTCACAGCACATTTTTTTTTCTTTTAAGAATATTTTTATTTACAAATACCTTTATTTTATTTATTTATTTTTACGTGGTGCTGAGGCTCATACCCAGTGCCTCACACGTGTGAGGCAAGTGCTCTCCCACTGAGCCCCAGCCCCAGCCTCAGCTCGATATTTTCATCTTAATCACACACTCACTTGGTGTGTTTCCAAAATTATTTGTCCTGAAGGAAATTAAGCCTTGTGGTAACTTTTGTTAAACCCCAAATAATCCTCTTCCTTTGATGATGCTTCCTCCTGTGACTTGTGTGTACACTGGCTATCAAACCTGAGAAGTGAGTTCACTTCCCACGACGGAAAAACAGCCCCACAGTGAGGACCACGGGGCAGGGAGGTGGGTGGGATGCTAACTCAGAGACTTTCTGGGTCTCTTTGGCTCCAGTTCTTCTCATTGTAAAATAAAGAATTTGGATTTGGGGGCTGGGTTGTGGCTCAGTGGTAATGTGTTTGCCTAGCATGTGTGAGGCACGGAGTTTGATCCTCAGCACCACATAAATGTAAAATAATGATGCTGTGTCCACTTAAAAGTTAAAAATAAATATAAAAAAAGAAAAAAAAGAATTTGGATTTTGTGATTCCCAAGAAAATTCTCTCTCTAAAACAGAATCATTACTTTATGTGCATAATAACACCAACCCAACCCAGTGTGCCCACGAGTCACCTCGACTGGATGCTCTAGTTCGGGTGCCTGCCGCCCTCACACAGGTCCTTTCAGCTGAGCACTGGTGTCCTTAGCATAGTATGTAGGGAAATGAAGTTTAGCAAACTTGAAAAAGGGCTCGCCTCCCACAGTTCTCTGTGTTTGTCTTCAGTTATCCTGAATATTCTCTGTGCGAGATGACTGACTATTTGAGGTGAACCTAATTTTTCCCAGTAAAGAAGCTTAATGGCCTTTTCTTAGCTTTAATAAATATGTTTAGGTTAAGTTCCATATTAAAACACTGTGAAGACAGTTGGTCCTCATGCTTCCTGACAATGACCATCTGAACCATCATTGCCTTAGGTGACTGGATCAGGTGTCATCTCAGAACAGAGGAGCCTTGATCTCTGCTGAAGTGGCTTCCAGGCTTGCTCCAGTAAAATTCAGGGGAGACAGAGCTTGAAGGCTCCCAGCAGAAAGAGTGGCAAACTCAGGAGGTAGAGATGCTAACTGCCCTGATGAGATCATCACCGGTTGTGTATGTGCATGGAATTGTCACACTGACCCTGTAAATATAAACCATGATGGGGCAACTTAAAAGATTCTAAATCTTGAAATAATTAAAAGGACATGTAGGGTTACCTCACTGAGCTCCTTGCTTGACTGAACTGACACAGAGGGAAAGAATGTTCTGGACATGCCAGTCCTCGGCAGCCCACGCGATCCCCCTCCACAGACACTTACCTCTCTACCACCCCCTAAAGCCCCAGTATTCAGAGCCACCTTGAAGGACCAGAAACATTGAAATTTTCTTTCTCTTGAGAGTCTTCATCTATCCTGGGTGTGAGGGAGAAGCTCAGTGATTTCACCTTGACTGACGTGCCCTCTTCAGTGAGTCTGAAATAGTTTTCACTGTGTTCTGCATCATCCTTTGGGAAACAGTGGACTGAGTGTAGGAGACAAGAGCAATTCTATAGGGGCCCTGGCTGGTCCCTGTGGAACCTTGGTGGCCTGGAGTGACAGCATCGTGCAGCCTGGCTCTGAGCCCACAGGCCTCATGGCTGGCTCTGTGCTCTGCCTCTTCCTGTAGCAAGTCCCTGGGAAGTGCCACCAGCCTCCCAGCTGGGAGGAGCTCCCACAGCACTGGGGCTGTGCTCCACTGCAGTCAGAGGGATGCACTTCCTCTCTGAATTCCAGGCAAGCTGAAGTGGGAGCTCCAGGGCATGTCTGAAGGGGCCAAGAAAGAAGTTCTATGATATTTGCCTCATTTCTATAGGATTTATTATTATGTTTCCTATGAGGTTGGAAAGGCTGCATTTTGATCTGAAATATCACTCACAAATGAAGATGTGTCATCATTAACACACAGTGATCTCACTTTCCTTTATCCCACAGATAACAACTCACAGAAGGGAGAGAATCATAGTCATAGTCATTGAGGTTCTGATTATCAGGAAAAATCTGAGGCCACATAAATCTCATCAGCAGAACAGTACACATCCAGAGCAGAATCAATCACAATGGAGGAATTAACTTCAACACTGAGCGAAAGACTTAACACAAAGCTGCGGATGGCTTGGAGAATGTACCTCTCAAACACAAAATTATGAATAATAGGATACGGATAGTACCATGGACTGGGGTGTCCTCCCCAAATCCATATGCTGATCTAATTTTCTCATTTGAGCAAATAATAATATAGTTTTACCAAACAATATGACAGTTTACTGTAACTACATATATGATACATGTGTGTGTACTCATATAATGCATGCCATGGTCTTTAAGATAATAGCTGTTAAGGAAAATAATTGTAGCTCTTCAATAATGAAAAATAATGTTTTTTTTTTCTTTTTACCCTAATATAAACTTAAAAAAAATAAATAATTTCCAGATAATTTACATTAAGTTTTTAGGCTTTTTTTAAAAAAATTGTCTTCAGATTTAAAATTAAAACATATTATCACACACACACAAAAATAAAGGCATACTCTGGGTCAGCAAAAATTAATTAATTATAAGAAAAAAGAAAAGCAGGTGGGGCATATCCCAGGAAGGAAAGAAAGAGATTGAGCATTTGTCAGAGTTCATCATGGATCTGGGGACAGTAACAAAGGTATAGAAAGAGCAGTCTTGAATTTGCCAGCTGCAGAAGACCTGGAAGAAAAAACATAGAAATACAGATGTGTATGTCAGGAGAAATCCATCTTTAATGCCACTGTGAGCTGGCATGGACCTGTATATGTGTCTGTGTGTCTGTGTGTGCACAGATGCATATTTCTGTGTACATATCTAAGTTATACATTGCATTATGTTCTTGAGCTTATACACACACAAATGTGTATATATGTATGTTTTTTAGGGAATTTGGGGGTAACATTTCTTGGTTGCATATTTAATCCTACTTTTTACTTCCTCAAAAAGTGTAGAGGCCCTTGGTTGTCTGATTTCTCATGATAAATTGACCTTGTAATGACTAGGTGAATAAATCAGGATAGAACTGGAAACTACTCATGCATTTCATGGCTGCACACCATGAGCATGATGTGTGCACACGGTGGAAGAGTCAGGTCAATTCTTGCACATCAAAGCCCGTCAGTGACGTCCCGGTGAGCCCTACTGACTGTCAGTGGTCCTGTTAGGTCATGGAGCCATCTCGTGCTGCCTCCTGTTGAGTACCCAAGAAGCCAATGGAATTGACTAGTGCCTGTGGTGCGTAGGAAAGCACCTCTTCTTTTGGTCCTCTGACCTCATGGCACCAAAGTGACTGCCAAACCCAGGGCTCAGGAAGCTCTCCCTCCATAAGGAAATGTAAGCATGGGGAAAACTGGTGAGAAGTCCGCAGCTTCTTACCTCACGAGCCCACAAGGGCATTCTTCAGGAACCATGGAACTGGAGACAGAAGTTCTAATGCTTAAGACATTTTTTTAAAACTCAGAGAACACCCCTTGTGAAAAAATGGGATCTGGATGAACAAGACCATGTTGGGGTGGGGGGGGTGCACCTTCTAAATGCCAACTTGAGTACCACATTGTTGTGGTTTGGATTTGCAGTGTCCCGTGTTGAAGGCTGGTCCCCAGGGCAGGAAGGTTGGGGGCGGGAGTGGGCAGGTGATAGGATAGTGTGGGCTCTGACCTCACAGTGGATTAGTCCCCTGTTGGCTGAGTGGACCCTGGGAGGTCAAGGCACCTGCAGGAGGCAGGGCCTGGTTGAAGGGCATGGAACCTTGGGCATGATATCTCATCCCTGCTTTTCAGCTGCCTTGGGGTGAGCTGCTTGCTCCCCCACGCCCTCTCCATCATGAGGTTCCCCCTCACCTCAGGCCCCAGCAAAGGAGCCAGACAACCCTGGACCCAAACCTCTGAAACCATAACTGGAACAAATGGTTCCTCCTCTAAGCTGATTTCCTCTGTATTCATCACAGTAAAGAAAAGCTGGCTAACAGAAACCTCAGTCACCTCTCCCGGTCCTTGCTTCAGATTTAAAGGTGTGTGCACCTCCTGGGCTTCACAAGGGCTAATCCATTCAACTGGCCAACAACAGTGAAGAGGGCTCTGTTTTCCCTGAGATGTCAGACTGATATAGTCCAACGCCCTCCACGGCCTGGGGCATGGTCCAAGGCTACTGTCAGACCTAATGGGCCCACATTGTGACTGCTCTGCCTCTGTGGGTTGCTTTAAATCTGACTGTTCTTTCCCGTCTTTCTCTTCTCCTCCTCCTGCTCCTTAGCCGTGAAGGAGCAAGGTTGCATTCTTCCTGTCCTAGCACGAGTTAGCTGTCCTTGAGCTCCCACACCACAGGAATGCAGTAATTCAGACGTGGGACACTGCAAGAAGACCCAAGAACAGCCATCTCCCAAGTCTTCCAGTGAATTATGACCCTCATAGGGCACACCCAGAGTGTAGCTTTGAATCACCTCTTTGAAAGTCCCCTGTTTCCCCAATGGGCAGAATCAGAGCCTCTGGGACAGCAGTCCCCTGTGCTTCTCCTCTGCTGGCAAAGCGATAAAACTTCTTTTTTTTTCCCTCAAAACTCTGTCTTCATTATTGGATAGGTATTGGGACAAAGACTGAGCTGTTAGTAACAAGAGTTTCCAGGAGTGAAAACACATAACAGAAACAGTGGCCTTGCTCTGACCCTCTTCAGCTGGCCGACTCTCACTACCCTTCTGACTGGTAGTGTTTCAAGACCCCAATTTAGGAACTGGTATGATCTGACTTAAATAATTCATAACAGGAGAAAGGGCTTAATTGCTTCTTTTTATTTTAAAATATTAATATAAACTATATTATAAAACATTATTCATAAAAATAATTTAAAATTATGAATTACAAATAAGAAATTTATAATCTTAATTTCAATTATATTAATAATTACATTGGATGCTTGCCCAAACTCAGCCACAGCCAGAGCTGGCTGAGCGGGAACCAGCCAGCACAGAAGAGCTGGACAGCTCCAGTGGCCAGCTGCCTCCAAGAGGGCTGCCAAGGCCCCTCAGCCCCAGCAGAGGCCCCCTCCCAAAGTGCACAGAGTGTGAGCAGGACGGCCAGCTGTGCGCCACACACAGACCAGGCAGGACTTCTATGGCGGTTTTCTTTCTTCTTTATGAGGCTGATTTTATTTTTGATTGACCTCTTGATACATAATGTTGCCGTGAATGAACGTTTACCTTGAAAATATCTAATCTATTGCAACAAATTGTATACAAGGTGACCACTTCCTATGGGCAAATTATGCTTTTTGAGAAAAAAAGAAAGAAATTCTAGAAGAAAACATGTTGAAATCCTTTCAAATAATTGTATAAGAAAAGTATTTCCTCAAAATATAAGGTTCGTGATGTTCAGGATTGAAATATACAACTAAATGAAAAGTATTTTCCACAGGTTGATAAAAGCATATATTTAAAAGTCGCAAACAGGAAAATATTTGCAACTCAGCTCATAGTTTAAGGTTAGTATTTCTTAAAACCAGAACAAAATCCCTGATCCTGACAGGAATGAGTTGGTAGCACAACAGAAAAATGGGAAAAACAAACAAGACAGATTCTGTGGGTGTGGAATACCAGGATTTGGGATATTCATGTGAAATATCAAACTTATAGTCAAAGTACTAATTTAGCTCATCAAAATTGTTTTTTTTTTTTTTTTGTTGTTGTTGTTGTTTGCTTGCTTTGGGTTTTTACTTAACAGATTGACCAAATTCATCTTTTGGAAAGATCTTCTCTAAAGGAGCTGCACTGGTAGAATGGCTGTTGGAAATACAAAATTTTGAAATTCTCTTGGGGACAAAATTGAATTTATCTATTAAATATGTGAATGCATTTTACTTGGACCTTCATTTCCACTCCTGAGAATCACACACACACACACACACACACACACACACACACACACACACATATACACACACCTACATTCACATGCACACACATATAGACAGAAATACACACACATCTATATTCACATGCACACCCAAACATAGACACCCTCATCTACATTTACATGCACACACTACCACATAACATTATTTGTCTAGGACTTTTTTGAAATAGCAGAAATCAGATACAGAAACCATCCAATAATAGAGAAATCTGCAAAACAGGACATTTGATGGAACATAGGATGGCAAAAAAAAAAAAAAAAAAAGAGTCTCTCTTCACCCTGATACTGAACCCTCTTCAAGACATTTTATAATGAACTGAGATCCCAAGGGCATGCTGTGCATGCAATTCCAGGGTTTTAGGGGAAGGTTATGATTTCCTCTCTGTGTGCCTTCCCTTCCTTGGCTTCACATGAAAACCCCGGAGATCACAAGAGCACTTTAGACAGGGCAACAGGACAGGTGAAGAACTGAGATTGCTGAATATTCCCTTGGCTTCGCTTTGTGAACTTTTGATATAATTTATCATGAGAAGTAGGATCAGAGACTGTGTTTCAGTTCCACTCTCATATTGTCAGATGGAAAGGTGTGCAACTGACTGAGCAAGGTCTGAGTGGAAGGCCCCTGACTATAAGGCAGGTGAGCTGGCGCTCTGAGATTTTCCGGGAGGCCAGGGCTCCTTCCCAGGAGGGCAGCCTGGGGGAGGGGGAGCTGGGGAGAAGTGCAGCCCCAGTGCTGGGAGCAGGGTCCTGCAGGAGGCCAGCAATGGGTGCAATGGCTGGGGGAGCCGTGGCAGGTGTGTGGTAATGGAGATCTTTAACTTTAGCAAAAGAAAGAACATGGAAAGAGGTGGCCAGGCTGGGCAGGGTTTCTAGGTCAGGGCCAGCACTAGGGCAAGACAAGGACACTGGTGTCTGCTAAGCAGGACAGAGGCAGCTCTGACTGACACTGCAAAACCCTCCCACTGGGTGTGACACAGAGGACAGTTTGGAAGGTGTCCTAAGAGGAAGGAAGCAAGGCCCCTGAGGAGGGTGCTGTGGCATTTGAAACGTGGACACAGCTTGATTCTGTTGTTATTGGTTAAGATAAACCCGTGTCTGTTCATGAGGAAAGATACAGGGTGAAAACAGGATGACATTGGTGCTCACTGGCAGCCATGGAGCGGCACAGGCAGGGGAGCGCTGGGGGTCAGGATTGCCAACTTGAGCAGCTGCACGAGATGGTTCTTGGGGCAAAGTCGAGGTCACTTTGCCGCAGCCTATGGCACAATTCAACCTCGAGGTAGCCGTCAGGGAGGCAGAGGCTCTACAAGGAAATCCAGTCCCTCAGAACATCAGAGATGCTGCAGCACGAATTTCATGCCCACACTGTAAGTGGTATCAGCTACTTTAGTAAATTCACATCACACAGCAATATACCACCAAAAAAGAGAAAGCTTTAAAATGATTTCCTAAATTGAGAAGTTGCCTTAAATCTTAGGAGAGATGCCCCAGATGCGTTGCCGTCCCAGTTGGTATCAATGTGTGAGTCGGGTCTAGACTTGGACAGCAGCCTGGAAGGGACTGTCCTCTCCATGTGTCTCCTGCAAAAAGTTTCGTGAACTTCCTTCAGATGGACATAGAGTTTTATGATCCAAATATGATGGAATATTTTTGACTGTCATTAGACCCTGGGGACTTCTGTATCTGACCTGGGTTTGCATTTCCCTTTTTTCTGCTATTCTGCCTTATGAGGGTCTCCAGAGGGTCTCCATAAGCACAGACTGACACTCCAGGAAGGTCCTCTCCAGTGCTTCCACCTAAGAAGTTGCCACCGTTGTTACTATCACCATGTTTGTCCCTCCCAGTGAACCCACACTTCCTGCCACGCCTGAGTATGCCCTGAGAGTCCCCAAAACAAAACACTGGGGTGAAAATGAAGGAGCTGTGGGGTGGTGGTGTGGGGTGTTCTTCCAAGTGTCTGAAGGTGCAGCCTGGAGCGCAGAGTGAGCCCCTTCTCCAGGTCACACGCAGCTCCGGGTTGACCCAGCCCAGAGCAGCCCCAGGGAGCCCCTGGGAATGGGGCAGCTACCAGGGAGGGAGTTCAGATTCGGCCTGAGGCCATAACTCAGGATATAGGAGGGTGTCTCTAGAGGTTGGCTGCCACCATGACAGGATGAGGACCTCGCCTTCCTCGAGTTTGCACACAACGCCGAGCAGCTCCTCAGGGTTGGGACAGTTTGCACATGGCTTTGAGGTTCTGGTAGAAAGCCAAGGTTTAGAGAAGATGTTGTGTGGCCCAAGTTTCATGTTACCTGTAAAGGTCACCTTGGTGATAATTGCAAGATTGTTCACTGCTTCAAAAGTGAAAATTAACCAGGCATTCACCAAAGATTTTATCATAGCTCTCGTGGAATCCAGAGAATCTCATCATAGTCCTGTGCTACAAACTCTGGATTTTATTCCATTTTCTTGTCATTAAAAACACCTTGGTCGAGTAGTTTGTTCTAGTTTGCCTCTGGAGACTGGATGTGGTCCTGACCTCCTAGCCGGGCAGGTTTTCAGCCCAGAGGTCCAGGTGAGGTCCTGCCATCACTTGGCTTGCCCTGGCAACTGGGCCACATGGCACTTACAGGGAGCAGGTGGAGGAAGCCTGACCTAGGGGGCTGGCTCAGGAGTTAAGGTCCGTCCCCTGCTGTCACCTGTGCTCCTGTGCTGCACTGATGGGAATGACAGGGCTTCCTCCTCACAGGAGAGGGCTGAGCAGCGGGGAACACCTGGAGCCCTTCATTCTTCTCTTTCAGAATCAGACTTGTTTTTGCTTAATTAGGTGTCTCCTTGCCTACGTTGTAGGAATCTGAAACAGTCACTACCTCACCACCTAAGATATTCCATTCTCAGTGTCCAGATCTAATTTATTTATTTTTTTTAACTTTTGAGTCATGGTCTCTTGCTAATTTTTGAAATACAGTTCATTTTTTTTCTTTTAATATTTATTTATTTATTTATTTATTTATTTAATATTTTTTTCTTTTAATATTTATTTTTTAGTTGTAGGTGGACACAATACCTTTATTTTATTTTTATGTGGTGCTGAGGGTGGAACCCAGTGCCTCACACGTGCTAGGCGAGTGTTCTACCTCTGAGCCACAACCCCAGCCCCATTTACTCATGGATTTATGTTCCTCAGAAAAATCCTGACGGCCCAATTTTTCTAACAGAATTACTAAGCTGCATTATCATTGACAAGTCAACATCAATCCCTGAGAAGAACATTGACTTGGCATGTGTGTGTAGGAAATGTCCCTGAAGGGGACACATCTTTGAGGTACAAAGGACCAAGTATAGATCAGACCATCAGATCATTAGATGAAGGACCACTGCCCCCACTTAACAGAGATTTTGTGGCCCCCGGGGTCGCTGGAACAGTGCCACTCGGCCAGCCTGTGGACGCATTAGGGCAGGAGCCTGAGTCAGGTACCTTCCCCCATCACAGCGCTGTCCTAAGGCACCACAGGCAGAGCAGACGTGGAACGGTGTCCACTGGAGTTCAAAACACAAGTACCATGCACGGGTGGCCACGTTAGGTGGTATCAAGAGCAGACTATAGTTTTTAGTACTTACCATTTGCACCTGAGTTTGAGTTTCCATTCTAAACTGCTTTTCTGTGTTGATATCTCAAAACTCCTGTCTGTTTCTGGTCAAGAGGAATCTCTTCTGTGCCAAAATTTTCCTGAACGCTTTCTTCACGTCTTTGTTTCTCAGGGTATATATGAGTGGGTTCACCAGCGGGGTGACCACGCAGTAGAACACAGAGATCACTTTGCCAATGGTGAAGTTGTACTTGGCTGGAGGGCGGACGTAGGCGAAGATGATGGTGCCGTAGTAGATGGTGACCATGGTGAGGTGGGAGGCACAGGTGGAGAAGGTCTTCTTCCGAGCCTCTAGGGAGGACAGCCTGAGGACGGTGGCCACGATGTTGCCGTAGGAGGACATGGTGAGGAGGAAGGAGCTGAGAATCACCACAGAGCTGCAGGTGTAGCCCAAGGCCTCTGCCAAGAACGTGTCTGAGCAGGAAAGTTTAAAAATGGGGTCTGAGTCACAGAAGAAGTGGTTGATCTTCTGGGGGCCACAGAAGTTCAGGCGAGAGATGAGTATGGTAGGTAGGAGGGGGCCGAGAAGCCCCCAACCCAAGACCAAGCTGCAAAGCGCAGGCAGAGCTGAAGGCTCAGGAGGAGGGAGTAGCGGAGAGGGCTGCAGATGGCCACATACCGGTCGTAGGCCATCACCGCCAGCAAGATGCACTCAGTAGCCCCCATGGAGAAGAAGAAGTAGTACTGGACAATGCAGCCAGGGACAGAGATGGCCGCGCCCTTGGACAGGCAGGTGGCCAACAGCTTAGGCACCGTGGCTGTGGTGTACCAGATCTCCAGGAAGGACAGGTTTCCTAGGAAAACGTACATGGGTGTCTGCAGCGTGGCCTCCACCAGGACGATGAAGATGATGAGGGTGTTTCCCACCAGGGAGAGCAGGTACACGGCCAGGAACAGCGCGAAAAGCGCGTGCTGCAGCCAGGGCGCTCCCGAGAACCCCAGCAGAAGGAACTCCCTCACCACTGTCCTGTTGGCCAGGTCCATGCCGCATCCTCTGGTCGGAAAGGAGTCGACCACACTCAGGACCTGGGAGACTTCACCTGGGCTGTCTGGCCGATCCTCAGGAACAGCCTCCCATGGGGCAGTTCTGGTAATCCAAGTTTTACAGATGAGAAAATGAGGGGGTCAGCCGTTTTCTTAGGGGTCTCCTCACCCTTCAGTGGCAGGGTGGGTTGGAACCCAGGAAGGTGGCCCAGGCCAGTCCAAACTTGTACATCAAAGGACTGATCCTGGCATGGCCCTGTCACTGGAAACTCACCTCCCAAAGCACAGAGGGTGCCTGAGAGACCAAGATGGGGGCCTGCTCTTCGGGAAGGTGGAGTGCCCCCAGCTTCAGCCTGGGGACCCGTCATCTGATCCATCAGTCAAGGGCGGGCAGAGAGGGTGGTCTCCGTGAAACCAGCCTCAGAGCACAAAGCAGGGGTGGAGGGGACACGAGCGGAAGACGTCTGTTCACAGGCACTCTTCACCCCCCAAGTTCTGGCTGACTTTAGAATCCTGGCACCTGTTATTTGCATCTGTCAGAAATAGTCAAGCAAATAGATTCTTTTTTTTTTTTTTAAATATTTATTTATTTAGCTATTGGTGGACACAACATCTTTGTTTGTATGTGGTGCTGAGGATCGAACCCGGGCCGCACGCATGCCAGGCGAGCGCACTACCACTTGAGCCACATCCCCAGCCCAGCAAATAGATTCTTAAATGGACCAGAAAGCTCTAGAGAAGTGAGGATTCCCAGAAGGTTCACCCAGGTGTCTCAGTGCCAAAAATCCAGATGATGATATAAAGGAAAAAAATATCTGGGTAGTCATCCTAAAAATGTTCTCGTATGTGTAGAATGGGATGGAAGTGTTTATAAAGTCTGTGCAGAAACAACACAGGCATCTGTCTCCAGCATCATCGTGAAAATAACAGCTGAGTGCGACGTGCGGTCAGCTGGGTCCTGTCTGCCTACCTCCTGCTTTAGGACATGGAGATTCTCAGTCACCAGACCCACAGGCTCCCCCAGGGCGTCCACATTCCCTGCAGTGCACAGGAGAAGAAGGGAGGGGAGCTTTCATTGACGGATCTTGGAAATTATTCACCACAGAGTTAGAAGATCAAGTAATGTTACTGTGGTTGGGGATATCATTTCTAAAATTTTTTTTATTTGCTTTAATCAGTTATACATGACAGCAGAATGCATTTATGCACTTTGCTATACATAGATGGGATATGATTTCTCATTTTTCTGAGTGTACATTGTTATAGGAACATATTGGTCATCCAGTCACACAGATATATAAAGTAATGATGTCTGTAAGTCACCTAAAAATGCTGACATTTTTTTTCATATTTCTGTAACAAAATTTAAATTGTACTTCTTGCTACACCACAATCGAACAGCATTTGAAATTCACACCATCCCTCCCTTTTCCTAAGTCTTTTCCCTAGTCACCTAGTCCTCTGTACTGACAGGCAGGCTCCATTTTCTTCTGCTGCAGAAATTTAGAAAGTGAAGGGAGAAAATATCTTCTAAACCAAGCAAAACTTTCATTAAAATAAAACTCAAGTGCAAAAATCAACTCACATTTTATTAAGTTGGTGGTTTTAATGCATAGCCTGCAGTCTTTGCTCCCACGTGGAGGAGGTCCTGCTAAGCCACCAGCATCACTCCTGGGCAGTTATGGGCCTGGCCCTTTCCTATGGGCTACTGGGGAGCAGGTGCACAGCTTTTCCCTGGGTACACACACATGCTGTTGTATTTTGCTCATTTTCAGAAATGTGATGTTGTTGGTCAAATAATATTACTCCTTCTTTTCAGCGAGGCCATGGCTCAAATCAAATGAACCCACTGCCTCATCGACATAGCGGGACCTCCTGGCGGCTGTGCTGTTCGACGTCACACAGCATCTGTGTTACCAGTTAGCACCCCAGTGTTTGCTTGTCTTTCTCCCCTGTGGTCAGTGCTGGGGAGGGAAGGCCAGGGAATCTCCCTGGGGGCTTCATTAGGACTTCTTAGCATGGGAGAGCTGGGCTCAACTTTGGGACATCACAGGGGCTCCCTGAGGATTTACTTTCGTGAGGGTCACAGTTGCTCTCCCAGGGACTGAGGAAGAACAGAGGAGGCCTTAGGGATGCCCCCAGGCCCCAGGCCACTGCAGCTGCCCTGCCTGTGGCACTCCCCTTAGAAACAGGACTGATGCAGCCCTAGCCCAGTGGGCCCTGGCTCCACGCCCAGCATTGCAAAGGGATGGCAGAGATGGGGCTGCTCTCTGGCCCCACAGCGAGGTTGCAGCACCAGGCGCCCTGAACACACATACAAGCCCTCTGGCCACAGGGAAGTCTCCTTCACAAACACAGAGCTAAAACACAAAGGGGTCCTCGTCCTTCCACAACAGTGAGTGAGCCTAGGGCGACAAGGCCTCCCACCAGGAGGTGGGCATAGCAGTCGGCAGGGTCTGCGGGGAGCACCCTGGGTGTCAGGAGATGATATGGATGCATGCACAGCGACAAGGGGACCTGGAAAGAAGTGTGACATTGTTCAAGTCACTTCAAAAAAGAGGTCTTTGATCTTCTTAATTTAATTTTTATTACATATTTAAAAAATCATTTATGGGGTAGAAAGTCATGATTTTTCTGAATACAAAAAATCAAACCAAACTAATGAAAATAGGCATTAATCTCAAACACTTAACACATTCGTGATGAGAACATTGGAAGTTCACTCTCAGCGATATGTAACACGCAGTTCTTATTGTCAGCTGTACCACCATGGTGTGTAGTGACCTCAGAAAAGTCAGACTTCCTCCTGCCCAGCTGAGGCTGCCGTCCATTACTGCTGTCCCCTCCTCCCAGGCCCCCACCCTGGCACAGGGAAGCTGCCCTCTGCTCCTGGGAGGTGACCTTTTAGGGTCCACCTGTGAGAACCGGAGGCCTTTGGGTCTCTGCTTATCTCACTCGACATGACATTCTCTGGCTCCATCAATGTCATCGCACACTACAGAATTTCTCTTTCTTTGAAGCTGATTGATAGGAAAGCCCTGGTGTGAACAACCGCACCTTCCCTGGGACCCATCCATCTGTGGGCACTTAGGTTGGCTCGTTGGCATCTGTGAGTAACACCACATCCCACGTGGCAGGCCAGCTGTCCCTCTGACATGCTGACTTCAACATGTTTGGGTAAATACCAGACCTGAAATGGCTGGTCATAGAGAAAGTCTTTTTTTTTTTTTTTCTGGATTTTGCCTACCATTTTCCATAATCACTGTAATAAATTGCATTCTCACCAGGGGGCTCATTTTTTTTCCACCTCCTTGCCAATACTTACTTTCCATCTTTTTGATAACAAACTTTTTCTTTTCTTTTCTTTCTTTTTTTTTTTTTTTTTGTAGTGGGGATTGAACCCAGGGACACTTAACCACTGAGCCATGTCCCCAGCCCTTTTTATATTTATTTACAGACAAGCTCTCACTGAGTGGCTGAGGCTTGCTTCAAAGTCACCATCCTCGTCTTAGCCTCCCATTGATAACAACTGTTTTAACAGGTCAGGGTGATGCCTCATGGTGGTCTAATCTGCATGTGCCCAGTGATCAGCCCTTTTGGGCGTGTCTCCATGTCATGGCAAAAGTGCAGTAAATCACCAAGTCGACCATAAAGCAGGAGGCAGAAACTTGTTTCACCATGTTTGTCCTTCCCAGTGAACCCACCCTGATTTGTCTGCGTTGATTCTGTTCCCTGTGGCTTAATAGTTCCTTTCTAGTTCACTGCCCGCAACTCTTGGGGAGCAGCTAGGGTTTTCTCTGAATGCAGTCATGTGCTCAGTGAGACCCTTTCACCTCCTCCTGTCTTGTTTGGGCCCTCTGAGTTCCCTTTCTGTGCCATTGCTCTGCTCCAGTGCCCTGCCGGCGGGCGGTTTGGGGCTATTGACCTGGGGGCTTTCTCTACTCACACTTGGTTCCGTGCTGGCTGCAGGATCTCATGCTTACTGAGGCATGTTTCTTCTGCACCTCTTCTGGACCTCTGGTTCAGTTTCTTCAGGAAAGTTGAATTTTGTCCTAGCCTCGTCTTATTCACTGAGACGATTACACATTTTTTACCTGAATGTCATATACTGATCTGCTCATAATGACCCACCAGCATCCTGGGAACTACAGGCTACTTGACCACAGTGAATGACCCTTTTGATGTGGGGTTGAGATTGGGTTGCTAGGATTTTGCAAAGGATATTGCATGTATGCTCATGAGGGGAATCATCTCTGTGAAACAAACACTTTTGTCATGTCACATCAGCATGTCTCCATGCTCTCTTCCATGTACTCTGCAAAGGTGAGGCAATTGTAAGACCTACCCAATTTGAGCCAATTATTATCCATTAAAAAATAATGCCCTCTTAGTGACTTCAGAGGACTGACTCCTCAGGTAGGGCAACTTGGGGTATATGGTGCTTCCCTGAGTGACAGAGGAACCTATGCTGGTAGTGGTGTTGATAGGGAACAGACAAACATGAGCAGTGGGAACAGGAAGTTAAGGGCTTAATTCTATAAACTGGGTCCACTGTGCTGATACCCACATGCTTTCTTTCCTATGAAGCAATTTACTATAGCCCTGCCTGGCTCAAGTTGAGAGCATTATTACCTTCCTCAGCAAACTACCTATTATATGCAGGCCCCCAAATGCTGAAAATAACAAAAGTTAGCTTGAAGGGGGAGGCTTTTGTGACCTACATACAGATCAGATCCCAGAACTAAGGAAGCTAAGAATAATTGCCCTTAATCATAAAATCTATAAGAACAGGTTCCGATTAGAACTGGTCAGCACAGGACAAAGTGACCCAGAATTGTCATGGCAGTATGGACTTGAAACTCTGCTGTCATCTTGCTCAGTCAAAAGTCAAGAGGTAAACCTGGAAACTTCCCAGAACCCCCAATAAAACTGGAGGGAAGGAGAGGCACTCTGTCCCTTTCCTTTCTGAGAGGACCCAACTTTCTCCCTTGAGTGTGTGTCCCTTACTTTTTCCCACCCTTATTAAACTTATACCTGTTACTCTGAGTGACATGTCTGAAATCTTTCTTGACTTGACCACAAGAATCAGGTTTTGAAAGGGGGCGCTTGGTGCTTCCTAAGTATTGCAGAAGGCCCCAGCCTATAACACTGAAAGATGATCCAGCTTGGATACTGGTACTTTCCTGCTTCCCTTGGAGTGATTCATTGGACATGGCTAGTCCTCTGGTCCCGCCAAACTCTCAGGGAGCTTGGAGATGTGGAGACTGGGTGAAATGATAACATTTTCAATACTTAGCATGAACGTTGGACCAATACCGGGAAACCTCTGCATTTTCAAAGCAATCCAATAGTCCCTTCTCCCAGCCTGTAAACAGGTGATAAAAGAATCCTCTGTGAAAGATAAAGCCAGATGTCATTACATTGGCAAAGAATGGTTTTAATCTATAACATACTGTTACACTAGGAAAAAGAGTTACGTAAATTCAACTTCAATTTGTACAGAGGCGATTTTATAAGAAAGCACAAGTGCCCCCTTCAACCTTTTAAAAGCAGGTGGAGAAATTCTAACTTCTGCTTGATCATCATTTCCTTCTTTACTGCTTAGTGCCTTCTTAATATTTGCCCCAAGGTGATCATTAACTCTACCTGAAATCACCATCCTGGGGGCCACATAATGACAAGCAGAAAAACTGAATGTGGAAGTAAAGGAGATGGGAGACAGTCTGACAACCCAAAAGTGAGGAGGAAGAACCAGAATCTGGGCTCTGAATAGACTGAAGGATTCAGATCTCAACCTGCAATTCCTGGAGTTCCAATGCTGCATGTGAACTACACATGAGGTCAAAGCAGGGGTTAGGAAGGTTCAGGGGAAGGAAAGGAGAGGCACAGTCAGAGTTGAGGGGAAGGAGATGAAATAGGAAGTTCTGGAATAAAGAGAACAAAAAGCTCCTGCTATAGTTGGAGCCAGCACTTTTGGCTGGATATCTGAATTGGCCTTAGTTGCCTCTGTAGTTTTAGGTACCCTAGTCTCCTCTTCGTTCAACCCATCTTCAACTTTTAATTCATAGTAACTCCACCCCCACCGATTCTGTCAGAATAATATGGGCAGATACACTGATGCTGAGATCTTTATTCTAGGCCTGGGGCTGTGAAGCAGTGGGCTACTGCAGCACAGGACATACAAGAAGATACACACACACAGGCATGGGAAGAAATGAGAATCATTAAGACTGGCCCCTTGGGCTGGGGATGTGGCTCAAGCGGTAGCGCGCTCGACTGGCATGCCTGGCATGCGTGCGGCCCGGGTTCGATCCTCAGAACCACATACAAACAAAGATGTTGTGTCCGCCGAAAACTAGAAAATAAATATTAAAAAAAAAATTATCTCTCTCTCTCTCTCTCTCTCTCTCTCTCTCTCCCTTTAAAAAAAAAAAAAAGACTGGCTCTTTCCTTCTTGTAGGCAGATGTGTGTATTGTAAACAAGGGACAACACAATGAAGGCAGTTCATAGGGAAAATGAGTTAGTAGCAATTTGAGGCTCAAGGTATTTTTGGAAGGCAGCCCATGGTAAGAAATACATTTTATATCATCCTAGTACACACCTATACATCTTTGAAAATTTCAAAGACATTCAAACAAAATAAAGCTTATCTTTCAACGTGTGAATTTCTCTTATGTATTATTTTGCATTGTGTTCTATTTCAATTATAAGTAATCATCAGCTCCCCAGAGCCAATTCTACCTGCAATTTTAGAAAATGCTGAGTTAGGGCTGGGGTTGTGGCTCAGTGGTAGAGCGCTCGCCTCGCACATGCGAGACCCTGGGTTCAATCCTCAGCACCACATAAAAATAAATAAGTGAAATAAAGGTGTTTAAAAAATGCTGAGTTAGAACAATGCATCCAATGTTCCACCTTCCCCTGCCTCAGTTCCAGATGGTGAACTCACTAAGTCAGCCCATCTTCTTCTATGTGTTGGGATGGGCAATGTTACAATTTCCTCTAAGACTTTCCGACTTTGGTACCACATACTTTGATTTTCAAGCAGATCCCCTTTATCCTGTGGCAGAGTTTAATCTTGCCGGCCTAAGAGTCACTCTCCTACTTTACAACATATCTGCACTTAATCCATTTGAGAATTTTATCCAGAAGCCAATTTTATTTCAGAGGTCCTGGAAGGGTAGCTCTCTGTTATACCTCAATATTTCTCAGCACTGCCAATCAAAAGAATAATAATAATAATAATAATAATAATAATAATAATAATACTTGGTTCCTATATCATAACACAAAAATTCCACAGATTTAAAAGCAAATATAGCCTGGTGGTGTACCCTGTAAATCCAGCAACTAGAGGAAGCTGAGCCAGGAGGATCATTAAGTTCCAGGCCTGCATCAGTAACACAGCAAGGCTCACAAGCAACTTGGCCAGATTCAAAAACAAAAACACGGGCATGTTTTAAAATTAAAAAAAAAAAGAAATAAAAAAAGCAAAAGCATAGGCAAATTTTACAAAACGAGAATAAAGAAAATCCAAATTCATTAAACAAAAATTTAAAGATATTGAACATATCAGAGGTAGTATCTTCAAGTTCTGAGGAAAAGCAAGATCTCTCAGGGGGAAAGAAGGGAACCCCAAGGACCATAGGTCCTCTAACACAGGAACCCACACACAAAGTGAAGACTCTCCCTCATCCTATCCTCCACACAGTGTATAGAGGGAGATACACGGGGCTGCAAGCTCACAACTGCCTGTGAGGGCTCCAGCAGACCACGGTTCAAGCTGCTGCCCAGCTCACCCCACAGCCTGAGAGGACAACTCCCAACTGCACAGAGGGCTCCAGCAAGGCCGAAGTCGCCACGCAGAGAGGGACCGGAGCCCTGGGTTGCGCCTGCCGCCCAGCCCACCCACGGCCGCGGGTAACCAATGCCCAGGTCGCCCTGGAGGACTCGGCCTGCTGGAGGCTGAGCTCTCCGCCCGGAGGCGGTTCCCGACTGGCGCCTCTGGTCTCAGAACTCCGCTGCACACTCACCATATCCGGCTTCCGGGGAGGCTCGCGCAGTCGGGGTGGATGACAGGGCGACTGGGGACGGCCAGAGCCTCCGAGGCCTCGCTGGCCGAAGAACGGACTCCAATATGGCGGAATCCCGGAACCAAGGTCCGCAAGACTAGGAAATCCTGCCTTCTCCTTTCTAGAAATGTGTTTGATTGGACAGTCCTCATGCACGTGTCCCTGATTGGATAGAGCTTGAGACCCCCGCCATCTTATACCCTGAGTGAGAGGGAATCCATAACCTTCAGCTGAATGAGGCCAAAATAACAGTCTTTGCTGGATCTTTCCATTCCCCCTACTATGCAGGTACATTTGCATTTTTAACCTTGTATGTAAGATCATATTCATTTATCTATTGTATGTGTATGTGTATGTTAATCACAAATGGACAGAGTACAATGAAAATAATTTTTAAATTTCCTGTAACTTTGGTGTCTATTCTTGTGAGGAGGAACTTGAAGGAAACAGTCACTTAAGGAAACTATGTGCAATACAAATAATTTAAAATTTTCTTGGGTTTTTATATTAAAAATTAAGAGGATTGCCGGGCGTGGTGGTGCACGCCTGTAATCCCAGCCGCCCAGGAGGCTGAGGCAGGAGGATTGTGAGTTCAAAGCCAGCCTCAGCAATGGTGGGGCACTAAGCAACTCAGTGAGACCTTGTCTCTAAATCAAATACAAAATAGGGTAGAGGATGTGGCTCAGTGGTTGAGTGCAGCTGAGTTCAATCCCTAGTACCAAAAAAAAAAAAAAAAAAGATGAAAGTGTCATATTTTAATCCAAAATATTATCATTGTTATTAACATAATATTATTGTGACATCTATATACTAAGTCTTGCTACTAAGTCTTCAAATCTCATATTGTTGTAAGGCTCCAGCACTGTCCAGCCGAGCAGCTACATTTCAACTTTTTGAGCTATAACTCCCTGACCTCAGGGAGGTGAAGGGCTTGACCTCCATTTCATACAGCAGATGAGGGAACAGAAAATCTATAAGGCACCTATTGTTTGCCAGACAACTTGTAATCAACATGTCACTGAATATTAGCATCCTGCCTATCACTATTAGTTTATCTATCACTAGATGATAGGTCATCCCAAAATATATTAGCTTATAACCAGTGGTCAGCAATTTATACTGAGCTCAACTGGGCTCCTCCTCCTGTATGTGGTTAGCTGATGGCTGGCTAGATGGCTCAGCTTCAAAGTGTGATCTGGCTGTCATCTGGGATACCTATTCTTCTCCCCTTGATATCTCATCCTCCAGTAGGCCAATGTGGGCTCATTCTCATGGATAGCAGGGTTCTAAAAGAAAAAGAGAAAGCATTCAAGACCTTTTGAGCCCTGGTACCATACTGATACACTTTTGTCATCACAGCTTTGTATGAGTTGTAGCAAATAAGGCCATCCCAGATATAACTTTTGGTAAACAGACTCTGTCTCTTAATGGAAGCAGCAGTAAAAGCACATTGCCAAGGTCATTTCCTGTTTCCATAATTTAAAGTTCAATCTTTTGGTAGATACTGTTGAGTTATACAGACATACATGTAGAACTGCATGCATGTGATTTGGCTTAAGCTTATACAGTAACCCATGCTACAGGAGAAACACACATTGGTAGCCTCACAATTAAGACCAAGGCTGAACTGCAAAATAAGTTTGCTTTAATCTATTTAAACTCTGGAGGTCAAGGCTTTGGGAAGATCTAAAGACATGAGATTCCCTCCTCTTCCTTTGTTTGCTCTCCCATCTCTGCAAGAGGGATGGGCCTTGGCCCAGCAGAAAATGGGTAGAATGAAATTCCTTTGGAGGCTTCCTGGTGGAGTTCCCTGCCATCTGTCAGGGCATTGACTCTCCCTGTTCTTGACCCTGAGGAGAAATATTGAGAGGTAAAAGTGTTTCATCACCTGTGGCATGAAATGGAGCTTCAAGTCCTGCACTTCCCTGAGTTCAGGGGAGGAGTCAGCTTTCAAAGCTGGAATGTGACTGCTCTGATCTGACATCTGCAGGAGGCTTAAAATAGAGTGAGCTTTGAAGATTTATAGCAAAAGTATATTTACTTCACAATAATTACATATTGATACATACTGTAATGATAATATTTTGGATGTATTGTTATTACAATCAACTTTATCTTTTCTTTTAGTATTTTAATGTTCATACTAGTGCCTCCCATTTTATTTGTGTTGGATATTGCTGCCTTAGGGTATTGCTTCCCAGTTCAAAGTTCATGCTACTGCCTCACAAGACCAAAGATCAGAAAAGCTATGGGAACTTTAAAAATAATATTCACTACATTCTTTCATTTGTGAATAATATGTACATTCACATAATTAATAAGTTGATATGACCTTGTTGGGCCCGTAAGTTGGAAAGCAGCCTATGTTAGGAACTCTTAGGGTTCAGCACTCTGAACCCAGATGTTGCAGTTGGCACACTAACCATGCTCAGTCTTATCACCATGGTAACCTGGCTTCCCTTGTGTGCTCAGCCTGTTCCTTTCCTGCTGTTTTTCTGCCATTGACCTTTTAGTCCATGGGTCGCCACTCCTAAATGTGTTGCTAGCTCATTGGGTTATGTGACCCTCAGATCAATCTGCCCAGTAACAGGATATACATACCTTATATATAATCAGAGAGATGATAAATTATTGTATAATGGTACATTAAGAATTGTAATGCAAAATAAATAAATAAAAATCATTAAAAAAAACTTGCCTATGCAGTAATAAAGTAGATGGAGTTCTTTTTTTTTTTTTTTTGAATCAAATGGGGTATAATTTCTCATTTTTCTGAGTGTATAGGTTGTAGAATCACATTGGTCATACAGTCACGTATATACACACAGCAATACTAGTGTCTATTTTATTCTGCTGCCCTTCCTATCCCCTCTTCCCCTCCCCTCTCCTCCCATCACTTCTCTCTACCCAATCTAATGTGACACACTTTTTTTCCCCCTCACATCATCATATAACGATGAGGGTCTCCTTCCATTTTCCATGCAATTCCCCTTGTCCTTCCCTTTCCCTCCCACCTCTCTTCCCTATTTAGTGGTAATCTTCTTCTCATGCTCTTCCTCCCTATCCCATTTTGAGTCCCCCCCCCTTATATCAGAGAATACATTCCGCATTTGTGTTTTAGGGATTGGCTAACTTAACTTAGCATAATCTGCTCTAATGCCATCCATTTCCCTGCAGATGCCATGATCTTGTTATTTTTTAGTGCTGAGTAATATTCCATTGTGTATAAATGCCACATTTTTTTTATCCATTAATACACTGAAGGACATCTAGGTTGGCTCCACAGTTTAGCTATTGTGAATTGTGCTGCTATAAACATTGATATGGCTGTGTCCCTGTAGTATGTTGTTTTTAGGTCCTTTGGGTATAGTCTGAGAAAAGGAATAGCTGGGTCAAATGGTGGTTCCATTCCCAGTTTTCCAAGAAATCTCCATACTGCTTTTCATATTGGCTGCACTAATTTGCAGTCCCACCAGCAGTGTATGAGTGTACCTTTTTCCCCACATCCTTGCCAACACTTGTTGTTGTTTGTCTTCATAATGGCTGCCATTCTTACTGGGGTGAGATGGTATCTTAGAGTAGTTTTTATTTGCATTTCTCTGATTGCTAGAGATGATGAGCATTTTTTCATATATTTGTTGATTGATTGTATATCCTTTTCTGAGAAGTGTCTGTTCAGGTCCTTGGCCCATTTATTGATTGGATTATTTATTTTTTTGGTGCTTATCTTGTTGAGCTCTTTATATACCCTAGATGTGTGAGGGGTAAAAATATGTACCCAGGATGTAGGCTCTCTATTCACCTCACAGATTATTTCTTTTGCTAAGAATAAACTTTTTAGTTTGAATCCATCCAATTTGTTGATTCTTGGTTTTAATTCTTGTGCTATAGGAGTCTTATTAAGGAAGTTGGGGCCTAAATCCACATGATGAAGATTAGGGTCTACTTTTTCTTCTATTAGATGCAGAGTCTCTGGTCTAATTCCTAGGTCCTTGATCTATTTTGAGTTAATTTTTGTGCATGGTGAGAGAAAGGGATTCAATTTCATTTTGTTTCATATGGATTTCCAGTTTTCCCAGCACCATTTGTTGAAGATGGTATCCTTTCTCCAGTGCATGCTTTTGGCACCTTTATCTAATATAAGATAGTTTTAATTTTGTGGGTTAGTCTCTGTGTCCTCTATTGTATACCATTGGTCTACCAACCTGTTTTGGTGCCAGTACCATGCTGTTTTTGTTACTATTGCTTTGCAGTATAGTTTAAGGTCTGATATAGCGATACCACCTGTTTCACTCTTCCTGCTTAGAATTGCTTTAGCTATTCTGGGTCTCTTGTTCTTCCAGATGAATTTCATGATTGCTTTTTCTATTTCTATGAGGAATACCATTGGGATTTTGATCAGAATTGCATTGAATCTGTATAGTGCTTTTGGTAGTATGGTCATTTTAATAATACTAACTCTGCCTATCCATGAGCAAAGTAGATCTTTCCATTTTCTAAGGACTTCTTCTATTTCTCTCTTTAGGGTTCTGTAGTTTTCATTGTATAGATCTTTTACCTCTTTTGTTAAGTTGATTCCCAAGTATTTTATTTTTTTTTGAGCATATTGTGAATGGGCTAGTTTTCCTCAATTCCTTTTCAGAGGATTTGCCACTTACATACAGAAATGCCTTTGATTTATGGGTGTTGATTTTATATCCTGCCACTTTGCTGAATTCATTTATTAGTTCTAGAAGTTTCCTGGTGGAGTCTTTTGGGTCTTCTAGGTAAATCATATCATCAGCAAATAGTGCTAATTTAAGTTCTTCTTTTCCTAAAGTTATTCCTTTAATTTCTTTCATCTGTCTAATTGCTCTGGCCAGTGTCTCAAGAGCTATGTTGAGTAGAAGTGGTGAGAGAGGGCATCCCTGTCTTGTTACAGATTTTAGAGGGAATGCCTTCAGTTCTTCTCCGTTTAGAATGATGTTGGCCTGAGGCTTAGCGTACATAGCTTTTACAATGTTGAGGTAAGTTCCTGTTATCTCTAGTTTTTCTAGTGTTTTGAACATAAAGGGGTACTGTATTTTGTCAAATGCTTTTCCTGTGTCTATCAAGATGATCATATGGTTCTTATCTTTAAGTCTATTGATGTGATGAATTACATTTATTGATTTCCGTATGTTGAATCATCCTTGCATCCCTGGGATGAATCCCACTTGATCATAGTGCACGATCTTTTTGATATGTTTTTGTATTAGACTTGCCAGAATTTTATTGAGGATTTTTGCATCTATGTTCATTAGACATATTTGTCTGAAGTTTTCTTTCTTTGAGGTGTCTTTGTCTGGTTTTGGAATCAGGGTGATATTGGCCTCGTAGAATGAATTTGGAAGTAGTCCCTCTTTTTCTATTTCCTGAAATAGATTGTAGAGTATTGGTATTAGTTCTTCTTTAAAGGTCTTGTAAAACTCAGCTGTATATCATTTTGGGCTTTTCTTGGTTGGTAATATTTTGATGGCTTCATCTATTTCCTCACTTGATATTGGTCTGTTTATGTTGTATATATCTTCCTGACTCAGTCTGGGCAGATCATATGACTTAATGAATTTATTGATGCCTTCACTATCTTCTGTTTTATTAGAGTATAACATTTCAAAATAATTTCTAATTATCTTATGTATTTCTGTAGTGCCTGTTGTGATATTGTGATATTTTTCATCCAGTATGCTAGTAATTTGGGTTCTCTCTCTTCTTCTCTTCATTAGCATGGCTAAGGGTCTGCCAATCTTATTTATTTTTTCAAAGAACCAACTTTTAGTTTTGTCAATTTTTTCAGTTGTTTCTTTTGTTTCGATTTCATTGATTTCAGCTCTGATTTTAATTATTTCTTGCCTTCAATCTGTGATTATTTTGTAAGGTATATAGGGACAGAATTTTATTTTTCTTCATTTATATCCATTTGATTTAGCAACATTGGTTGAAAGTTTGATAACAATGTGAAAAAGCAAAAAACTAAAAATTTAATAGAACATGCATACATCATCTACTATACCAGAAGATGTATCATACACCTCTTTCTATCTTCACAACATCATGTAGTATAAGTCCTTATTTTTAATTGAGAAATGAAGAAAATGATATTCCAAGAGCTGAGCATGCTGCTCAGAAATAACATCTACTAATCAAAAGAGCCACAAATGCAGTGAAGGAAACTGAGCCAGACATTTCCCTGGGGATTAGGACTGAATCATCAGAGTCACGTTTTACTGAGCAAATACTCTATAAGACCTGAGGTAGAAATGTGTATAAGGAGAGTATTTTTGAAAGTTACCTCAAAGAGGAGGTGCAAGGAAGTAGGAAAAGTGAGACAGGAAGGGAGGAAAAGACAGTGAAAGGTGTGTTGCTGAGTTGGGGACCACTGTGAGAAATCCGGGTTCTGGATAGTCCCTGAGGGTCCAGGTTGCAGGCATCTCAGTGATCCCCTGAGCCATGGGAAGCTGACACCTCTGCCTCATGTGACAGTTGCCATCAGCCACATTGACCTCCCTGTGAATGAGCCAAGTGAGCTCTCTTGGACTTGGGAAATAATTGTGGCAAAAGAATCGAGAGTCAAGGCTTAAATTGATTGGGGCTGTGTCCCTGTGTATGGGGTCTGTCCTCCAAATCAGCAGCTGGGCTGAGGGGCAGAGCCGGGGCCATCAGAGGACCTGTGCACTTTAAAAGTGGCATTCAAACCCCACTGCAAGTCTCGCTTTCCTCTTAACTCCTCAAGGCTGGCAGCACCCTCTTAAGTAGAGCAGAGCTGGAACGATTAGTAGAAGAATCACGGTCCTGCTGCTGTAGCTGGTGCTGAGGCTGTACCCGATGTGACTTCTTCCTACAGATCTTCAGTTTTAAGTTGGCACAACTGAACACTCGCACTTAGGTCTACGTGGCACACAGGGAAGGGACATTTGTAGGAGAAAGCACACATCTGCATGTGCTTCAGCACACCTTTTAGCATTTTCTACTAACCACATGGTATATTAACTAGCAGTTGCAGAATTTTATGATATTTAACAGTTTTGTGAATTTTTTTCAGACAGTTTCAGCATTTGCCTGTGAACATGAGAATGACAATTGGGGAATTTAAAGCAAAGCAAAAGTTTCAGCCACCCAGATCATCACAGCATGTGCAAAGCCCACTAAGCTCACAGGTAGTAACAGGACTATTCAGAGGATACCATCACTTGGTTCAGTTTAACTTTGTTTACGAGTTGATGCATCACTGCCCAGTGTCCATTACAAACATAGTTCCCAGGTCAGTCAGCTTGTGCAATTCTAGGACTTCCAGCATGCCCTGTGAAGAGCTCTGTGGATCTACCCCCAACCCCCAGCAAAATCACAGGAAATTGCTAAACAGAGCAACAGCAGCAACAGCTAGTCATGTTCATTCATTGGGAATGGTTCCAGGATGTATGAAGATGTAAAAGGCAGTGTAACGCTCAGTTTCTTCTTTTTACTCTTAACTGAGCTAGAAAGCAATAGTATGAAATTACAAATAAAACATACTCTTCTTCCTATACCATATGGAAATGTAACATATTTGCTAATTAGAATACAAAGAAGTTGGGTGGCAGTGAAGCTGTAATGGGTTAATGTGACTCCAGGTTATAAATCAGGAAAAAAAAGAAAGAAAAAAATTCAAATTAAGAGAACAATGGATAATAAATAAGGTTAAGATGACAAAATTCATAAATACCTTTTACCTCTCAGCTTTTTCAAAAGGCAAAACACCAGGAAAAAATAGAAGACTCAGGTAAATTTAGATATTACACAGGAGATGTTACTATCTCCCTTAGAAAAACAAAATTATATTTAGAGAAAAGTAATATGAACAGTGATTATGTCATTGTATTAGGTAATTCACATGAAATGGGCCAGTATCTGGAAACACAGACTAGACACAAGATAGAAAATAATGTGAAGAGACCTATCACAAGTGCAGAGGGTTTCATCAGCAATAATTATCGACTGCACACCAAGAAGTCTCATGTCCCTGTTATAGTACACTGGAGAATGCTACCAAACACTGGGAGATGTAATATTAGTTCTTTCCCAGTGCTCTAAAACATGAATAGTAGATGCAGTTCTCATCTCATTTTGAGTCAATAGTGCAGTGATGCCAAAATCATACAAAATTATTCACAAAAAATAATAACAAGGGACTGGGGCTGTGGCTCAGTGGTAGAGTGCTCGCTTAGCATGTGCGAGGCCCTGGGTTCGATTCTCAGCACCACATAAAAATAAATAATTAAAATAAAGGTTAAAAAATAATAACAAAACTACTTATTCTGGGCTGGGGATGTAACTTAGTGGTATAGTGGTTTTGCCTATAGCCTATGAGTTTATGTGTTTCATCCCCAGCATGCAAACAAACCAAAAAAAAAAGCCATAAAAATTCTTTTTTAAACAAAAATATTTATTTTTTTATATTGTAGTTCACTTGGCTTTGTTGTTTCTGGGCCTTTGATGAGTCAGTGTCATGATGGGAGTACATGCTTGAGCTGAGCTGCTCACCTCAGGGTGACTGGGAAGCAGAGAGAAAGCACAGAGACAGAAGATACCCTTCATGGTTACACCCTCAGTGACCAGCCTCCCCAACTACCCCACCTGTTAAGGTTTTACTACTTTCCAGCAGCCCATGTGTCATTTCTAGAAACACCGAGGTGCCACAAGAATTCAGGCATGTAGATGGGCATGGCAGACTCTGCTCCTGCCAGAAGGGTGTGCCACCAAACCTGGCTGGCAAGTGCTGGGTGGGCAGTCCGCCTGCTTTTATCCCTGACACAGCGTCTGAAAGGCCAAGGTTCGTCGTCGGAGATTAAAATGCACACACACAGATAGCAGTGACAAAGATGAAGCACTTTACTGCAAGCTGGTTCTAGCTTATATAGAAAGTGAGAGTCAGTTATCTTAAACCAGGAAGCTCCTGGGTCCAATCATAGTAAAGGTCAGATCATCACCTACGGTGCACGCACGTCCACCCTGCATAAGATTCATGGAGGGCATGAGCTGTCCACGATCACGGAAGACGGGAGGACCAATTAGAAAAATTTCAAAACAACTTGTTATCCGCCCACTGGCAACTTGCTTGCCACCATGTTGCATTAGGGGCTCCTTATCTGAAAGGCCCAGGGAGTTCCAGCCGCCCACTGACAATTTGCCCACCGCCATGTTTGAAAGGCCTGGGGAGTTCTCAGGGAGACTCCCAACAGTGTCTCCCCTTGCCCTGATAGGAGGAGGTCTGGGTTATACTCTTTCAGTTGGCTAATTTTAAAATTGGGGTGGGCAAAGGGAAGGGCTAAAGTTAAAATATGTACAATTGGATCTTACCAATTAAGGCTTAGTACTATGTTCTGAAAGTGGACCACCAAACTTTCTGTTTCTCACATTATGAATCTACGGATGGATTAATCCTTTGATGAGGCAGAACCCTCACGATCCTATCACCTCCCAAAGACCTCACCTCTGAATGCTGCTGAACTAGGGACAATGCCCTCAAAATATGAATTTGGGGGGGACATTTCACATCAAGCCATAGCTTAGCATGTATCACTTCAATTTATACACCATTGGCCAACCAAGGCAAATGGAAGATTATAAATGATCTTTGAGTTTCACTGTGAGGGGATCTGTAATCCTTTGTCATAGAAAACCACCACAGTTAATACTATGTAAGAATCGCGCCCCACCCCCCATCAGCCCCCATCTATGTGGGAAGCTTATTTTAAATCCAAATATGATTGTATTTGGAGATTGTTAGAAACACACTCACCTGTCCAAACCCAAAGAATGGATTGAGAGACAAAGGTGTGGAGAAAGCAAGACTTTAATGATGATCTTGCAGGATCTGGTGTCTGAGGGAGCAGGCACACCCAGAGCAGTTGCAATCAGCATTTTATCCCTTAGTACACAAGCCCCTCCTTGCCCCTGCACCCCTACTGTGGGGTATCCCAATGTCTCCTATTGGGTTTTTTAAAGAAATGCATCTTTAATTGTCCCCCACCTCCCTTTGTTCTCTTGTAGCTGGAAAGCCTTCTTGAGGTGAGTGCATCTTGCAGTTTACCTCTCTGTTGGTTCAGCAGGCCCTTTCCCCTCACCTCCTATCTGTAAAGGGACTGTGAATTTTCCACACTCTAGTGTTACCTGCTTGTAACTTTCCATTCTGTTCTCTCCTGCTGCTTTTCTTACCTCCTGAATTTATATTTAACGCTAAATACTGTATTTTGAAAATGGCCACCAGACTTTCCATTTCTCACGGAGATGTCATTTGGGAGGTAGTTATGGTAAAGTGAAGTCCTCAGGGTGGGCTATCGGATTGATGGTGTTGAAAGGAGATGGGATTCTCTCTCTTCTTCCATGAAAGGATATGTGTAAGCCAGGAGGAGACCACACCAGGAACTTAATCAGCTGGCTGCTGGACATGGGTTCCCAGCCTGTAGGACTGCCAGAACCAAGTTCCACTGGAGCAGCTCAGTCTGTGGTATTTGTCTTGGTATCCCAGCCGCTGAAGCAGGGAGGGACACAAAGATTGCCTATCATACATTGTCTGTGTTTGCCTGCTTACTTTCTCAAAGCAACTTTGAATCAACTTGTTTGCATCTACAAGTGTGTAGTTTGTATGAAATAATCACAGTGACTGGCTTAGGGAACACTGATATCCCTATGCACAATTTTACTGTTTATGAATGTCTTTTTATTTGCTTTTTTTTTCATCTTCCATTTTTATTCTCCTCTCATCCACTTGCCTACCTTTTGTTGTCTTGCTGGAAGATTTTTCTTTTTGATGTTTTTATTATTTTATGGATGTTTGTACATACATAAAGACTTTAGTATGTGGTATTTATAGTCTTCTACTTTATTGAATATTCCTATTTTGAGTCACTTTTCAGGAGATTCTTTTACAATCTTTACTTTTGTTTTCCCATTTTTGTTTGTATTAATGCCTCTCAAGTAGCACTCAGTGCTGTGATGATGGAGAATGCTTCTCCTCCCTGTGTCCACTTGAACTGTCATGCTGCCTTGGGTCTAAGACACATGTGTTCACATTCAGGTCATGCCATCATATTGAAGGTGCTCATTACAAGTGGGATATTATTTTTAAAGACACTTCCTCAGAGTCTATAATGGGTGACATTTGGTTTTCCACAGTGCTATGTGTATGATGAAATACATTCATTTATTTCTTAATATTGAACTTGGCTTTCATGCAGAAATACATTTTAAATGTTCTTCTGCAGTTCTCATGTCTTTATCTTCCCATCTAATTCTTCTTTCAACTTCTAGGTTTTCTTCAAGCCATTTCATCCACTTAGATGGCTTCAGCAGTCCCTGAGGTCTTGCTGCTTCCTTAATCTTTATATTTACCTTTGACCTCTCTTCTGAGTTGTGGACCATGCATCCACTTACCAGGTGGGCATCCCTATACATCTGATCATAGGGACTTCGAACACAGCATGTCTGAGGTCAGACTGCCCATCATGGCCATTGTTGTGTTTTCCAACCTGGGTCTACATAGCTGCTTATTCAGATAGCTTGGAAGTAAATGCCTGTTTTTGCAGTAGGCATTTACTTCCAAGCTAAAATTAGTACCGTGTTCTATTTCTACTTTTTCCTTTCTTTTTCTCTTTTTCTAGGGTAAGTTCTCTATGCTGCATTCTTAATGCTCTGTTCCCTGGTGTAGGTGGTCATGTGTCACCAGTTTCTTCTCTGACTCTCCTATTAAGTTTTTCCATTCTCTTTAGGGGAACACTTCCAAAATGCAGATCTGTTTAATCTAGAATGGAAATACAAGACTGTCTGTGAGAGTATTTTAATTAAAAAATTTTAGATGTTGATGGATCTTTATTTTATTCATTTGTTTATCTGCGGTGCTGAGAATCGAACCCAGTGACTCACACATGCTAAGCAAGCATTCTACCATTGAGCCACAACCCCAACCCCTCCATCCCCTCCATCCCCCACTGTGAGAGTACTTTATAATCTATCAATAGTTTCTAAGAAGAGTGGGCACATGAGATTTTAACTGTTGGAATTAGGCAAAGCATTTATATTCACATCACTAGGTTGTCAGTCCCCGACACACTTGCTGCCTTTACCACATGTCACAGCCTAGGCAGCCTCACCTAGACTGACACCACTGTAGTTCCATTAGCCTGGCATGGGTTCTTTGTAATTTCACAATCTGATTCCAGGGCCAGGACACATTCATCTAAGTGAAATACATGCTGGGAACATGGAACAATCTGTTTTTCCCCTTCTTCCCCATCCTATCTTACTACAAATATGTGGCTTAGTTTATTTAACATAGTATTTCAAGTATGTGTTCATATTGAAGTCTTCGCATTAGATTTATCTCTTTTTAGGAACAGAATTTTTTTCACCCTGTTTTTGCTGTGAACAAGGACACTTCTAAATCTATAAAGGAAATTCTATAATAGTGATGTAGGGTTACCAAATTAGTACAAAGACAAGGTATTTTTATTGGTATTTTCCTCTCCCATAATACAAATCAAGCTGTATCTTATAAAAAACATATGTAAGACACACATTCACACAAGAGTGAACTCTGTATTTCTGTTCTGACCTAGAGTGGAGGGCTTGGGTTGAGGAGACATGTTCCATTACAGGGGATGGTGTCCTTCAAGTACATGTCTGTGGACTTCACTTGGGAGGAGTGGCAAGACCTGGATGAGGCTCAGAGGACCTTCTACAGGAATGTGATGCTGGAGACCTACAGCAGCTTGGTGTCCTTGGGTGAGTGAAAAGCCCCAGTGATCTTATTAGAAGCAATTTCATTGTCAGTATTTAGAGGAATCATTTTTAAATTTTAATATGACTATTATCTTATTTTTTTAAAATTTTTATTGTTGGTTGTTCAAAACATTACATAGTTCTTTTTTTTTTATCTTGTTTGTTTATTTTTATGTGGTGCTGAGGATCGAACCCAGTGCCTCACATGTGCAAGGCAAGCGCTCTGCCACTGAGTCATGACCCAAGCCCATAAAACATTACATAGTTCTTGATATATCATATTTCACACTTTGATTCAAGTGGGATATGAACTCCCATTTTTATCCCGTATTATTATCTTATTTTTATTTATCTATCTATTTATTTATTTATTTTAAATTTGAGTACCAGAAATTGAACTCAGGGGTACTTGACCACTGAACCACATCCCCAGTGCCCCCCACCGTCCCAGCCCCCCAACTTCCTTTTTATTGAATTTTATTCAAAGACAGGGTCTCACTGAGTTGCTTAGTGCCTTGTTTTTGCTGAGGCTGGCTTTGAACTTGTGATCCTCCTACCTTAGCCCGCCAAGCTGCTGGAATTACAGGTATGCGCCACCTCCTGTTACAGGTGCACCTGTACCACATGCATTACCATCTCTTCTCCACTCTCCCTCCCACACAGCCTTTCCAAGTTTATCTTATATATTTTTAACTTACACATAGTAATTGCACATATTTATGGGGCAACGTGTGGCATTTCAGTACATGTATATAGTGAATTACACAAATTATCAGTAATAGGCAGGTTTGTATTGGGAACATTTAAAAGCTAATAGATATTTTGAAATATTTAAAAAGCTGCTCTGCTCTTTTAATTATGCTTCTCTGATGCAGAATATTAAAATTATTCTCCTATGCAGGTGCACCACCACATGCATTACCATCTCTTCTCCACTCTCCCTCCCACACAGCCTTTCCATGCTCCAGTAACCACCATTCTCTGTATCTTTGATAAACTTTAGCTTCCACTAATAAATGAGAATATGCAGTACTTGTTTTTCTGTGCCTGACTTATTTTACTTTACATAAATGTTCTCCAGTTCCATTCATGTTGCTGCAAATGCATTTTTTAAAAACTGAATAACAGCCCCATGTGCATACATACCACATTTTCTTTGCCCATTCATTTAAGATGGACATCAGAGTTGATAACCTATCATGGACTTTGTAAGCAGTGCCACAGTAAATGTGCAAGTGCAGGTTCCTCTTCAAAACAAGAAATGAGTTTTCCCTGAATACATATATACCATACTGCTATAAATATGGTCATTCTGTTTCTAGGTTTTAGGGACCTGCAGACTGTTTCCCATAGTGGCTGCACCAGTTTGCACTTTTAGAACCAGTGTGGAGGTTTTCCTCTCAGTGCCTCATGGCCAGCTTTTTTGTTCTGTGTCTTAATAATGAGCACCTAAAAGTGGTGTCATGATGGCTTGTTTAGATTCTGATCTTTTACCTGATAATTATGGTGTTGAACATTTATTCCTGTGCTCATGGGTATTTGTGTGACCTCTTGAGAATGCCTGTTTAGATTATTTGTCCGGTTTTTAACTATTTGATTTTTTTTTTTTGCCATTGAATTGAGTTCCTTATTTTTTCCAGAAGTTAATCCATTTTCAGATAGTTTGCAAATATTTTATCCCATTCTGTAGGTTAAATTTTTACTCTAGATAGTTTGAACTTCCACTCTGGATAGTTCTTAATATTAAATGTATTCCTGCATTAAATACCCATAAGAACTTTCACTGTAGATAATTCTTAATATTGAACTTGGCTTTTGTGCATGAATACATTTTAAAAGTTCTTCTGCAGTTCTCTTGAGAAATGTCTGAGATTCTTATATTTTCCAGAAGGCAATCCCTTGTCATTTTGCAAATATTTTCTTTACAGTTTTTAGTTTGTAAACTCCATTTGTTAATTTTTGCTTTTGTTGTTTTTTTGCAAGATCAATGTCTGTGTTTCACTGGTATTTTCCTCTAGTAGTTTAATCACTTCAGGTCTTAGGTATTAAGTGTTTGATCCACTTTGTTGATTTCTCTGTCTGGTGAGAATGGGGTCTAACATTGCATATGGATGATCAGTTTCCCACAATTATTGATGAGCTTACTTTCTAAACATATGTTCTTGCTACTTTGCTGAAAATCAGATGGAGATTTTATATATATATATATATATATATATATATATATATATATATATATATATATATATATATAATATCTTATATCTTAATAATAGTTTAATATTGCTTTCTGCTATGTTCCGTTGGTCTGGAGTCTGTTTATGCCAGTACCATGCTGTGGTTTAATATTTTTAGTTGTAGATGGACACAATATCTTTATTTTCTTTATTTATTTTTTTGTGGTGAAGAGTGAACCCAGTGCTTCACACCTGCTATAAATACTCTTATCTATCACTGAGCTACAACCCCAACCCACCATGCTGTTTTGATTATTATCCCTTTGTAGTTTGTTTTGAAGACAGATATTAGAATGATTCCAGCTTTGTTGTTTTTGCTTAAGTGTGCTCTGACTATTTGAGGTCTTTTGTGCTTCCATATGATGTTTAAGACTATTTTAATAGCTATGTGAAGAAAAGTTATATGAGAATTACATTGACTATGTCTTGGGTATTAAGGGTTTTTAGCAATATTAATTCTTCCAATACATGAAAATAGGATGTATTTCTTTTGTGTGTCCTCCTTAATTTATTTTCATCAGTGTTTTGAAGTTTTTGTTGTAGAGATCATTCACTTCTTTCATTAAATTTGTTCCAAGGTAGTTTTTTAAAATTCACTATTGTAATTGAGATTTCTTTCATGTTTTCTTTCTCAACAATTCTGTTTTTGATGTATAATAAGGCTACTGATATTTGTTTGTTGATTTTGTACTTTCCAACTGAGGATACGACTGCATTCATTTATCAGTTTCTGCATTCATTTATCAGTTCTAATAGTTTTTTTTTTATTTTGGAGGAATTTTTGTATACAAATATCTGTTTTTTCTGTATACAAATTCATGGTGTTTGCTAATAATTACTTAACCTCCTCTTTTCCTACTTGGATGCCCTTTCTTTCTCTCTCTCTTCTTACTGTTTGAGTCAATGTGTTCAGTCCTGTTTGAAGAGCAATGGAAGCCAACACCTTGCCTTGTTCCAGATCCTGCCAGAAACAATCTGAGACTTTCCCTATTCAGTACGATGTGGGTTAAGATTTAATATGCAGCCTGTGTGTTCAGGAACATTACTTTTAACTCTAGCTTTTCAAGGGTTTTTATAATAGAACTGTGTTGAATTTTATCAAATACCTTTTCTGGGTCTGTTGACATACATGAGTTTTTTTGGAGCTGAGGACTGAACCCAGGGGCACATAACCACACTGCTGCATTCCCAGCCCTTTTTTTGTATTTTATTTAGAGACAGGGTCTTGCTGAGTTGTTTAGGGCCTCACTAAATTGCTGAGGCTGGCTTTGAACTCAAGACCCTCCTGCCTCTGCCTTACAAGTTGCTGAGATTATAGGCATGTGCCACCATGCCCAGCAAGATATATGATTTTTAATCCTTCATTCTGTTTATGCAATGAAATTACATGTATTGACTTTCATATATTGAACCATATTCCATTCCTGTGGTTCACATGGGGTCATGATTTTTAAACCTTGTGCTGTGCTGATGGATTGAATTTTCTAGTGTTTTACTGAGAATTTTAAATCTATGGTCATCAGGCTCTTAGTGTTCTTGTGCAGGTTTTGATATTAGGGCAATGCTGGTCTCATAGGATACATTTGGAAGATTTTTCCTTTATTTCAATATTTCCAAATAACTTGAGAAGAATTGGCAGTTGTTCTGTAAACTTTTGATAAAATTTAGGAGTGAAGCCATTTGGCCCTGGGCTTTAGTTTGTTGGAAGTCTGTTCCTGATGTACTCTCCTTGGATACATCTGTTCTGTTAAGGTTTCTAGATCCTTATGGTTCAATTTTGGTTGTTATGTGTGTCTAGAAATCCATTCATTTCTGGATTTTCCAATTATGAGTGGGTGGTTTTTCAAGATATTCCCTAGGGATCTGCAGATTAGTTGTAACATCTGTTTTTTTTTCATTATTGCTTTGATTTATTTGGATCTTTTCTCCTGGTTAGTATAATTATCAGGTACTTTGGAATGACTTGATCTCACTTTTCCCAAACAATCTACACAGAAAAGAAGATTTTCCTTAATGCACATGAGGCTTGAGTTCTCCTCATAATACCCTAGAGGCCTGGCAGGGGCACTGAGAATGGGTCCTTATGGTCATTTAGTTTGATTTTGCTTAAAGAATCTCCTACAATTCCACAAGCTTCAGACCCCACCAAACCTGGATCTCTCCTCACTTGACACTATGGGCTTAGCAGTCATATGAACTTTTATTAAAGAAAATACTATTGTTTTCTGTAAGTATGCAAACACATCCTAGTCTTCATATTTCTGGGAAATGTGTTCACATACTATGAATACAGATCTGTTTACTAGTTTGTCAAAAGTTCTTTTTAAAAAACTCCAAGTTCAAATGCCCATAAAGACACTGATCACTGTTTCCAAGGCTATTTCCCCATGCCTACATCAATGCATGATTTCCTATTCACAGGGAGCCTTCCTATACACACCAGGTTGATACAGATCAGACTCACTATAGGCAAACAACAAGCATGTTACTGAGGAAAGAAGAGCCTGATTCAGTTAAAATATCAGCAAAAGTTTAGTCCCTGTTATTCAAGACTTTATAGACTATATTGACCCTGTTAGCACTCATAGCTTTACTTGAGATTGAACATGTTCCCTTAGCAATAAAGAGTGTGGACAGCATTTATCAAATAAGGACAAACAATCCATGTCCACTAAATGACTTGACTACTGAGATAAAACTCTTGGAGAGTTTGACAAAGACACTATTAAGTAATTTTTTAATAAATGCTCAAGACGTTATATTCCTAGAAATGGGAAACTGTTAAGAGCCTCCATTCTGCATGTCTGTGATTTATACAAAGTACTTAGGTTTGATTGTGTTCTCAGGTAAGAATAACTTATACATGGAAAGTGCACGGTGCTGCAGCAATGGTGGTGCTTGGAACCCTAACAGGTAGTGGCAATTGGTTTTCTGCTTTGGTGATCCGGGTGACTCTCCTCAAATGCCTTCTTATTTCCACCTACCATTCTACAGATTTTGAAGTACACCACAACTGGCTTGCTATCACTCACAGTTTGCCAATATCACATTGGTATTATGACAACTTCAGAGTGGACCTTGGCTTACCCCCCTTTTTTGTGTGGTTTGAATACGTCCTGTCACTTGTTGCCAAATATTTTGATCAAGTGATGCATAATGTTCATAATATGAACTACTGCAGTTTAAGAACCTTATTTTTCCAGAAATTTTCTGTCACCTTTCAGATGCACTCTTTGTGTATGCTGTCTATGAGATTGAATTATATCACTACATCCAGCTATCTTGATTAATTAAGTTGCCCAGCCTGACTTCAGAGTTGCAGTTCTCCTGCCTCAGCCACTGGTATTACAGATATTCATTTCCAGTACAATGGGTTCCTATTTTGATTAATGTCGCTCTCCATTGCATGGTTATTTCAGAAAAGGCATGTGGAAGGAGCATTTTTCTTTGCCATTCTCCTACATTTGAAGCACATCTACTTCTATGTAGCACCAGTTTACAGTATATACCTGCTACGCTCTTACTGTTTTGCTGCAAATAAACCAGATGGGTCTGTCTGATGGAACAGTTTTAGCTTTGTCCGTGTTATTTTGCTGGGCCTCATTGTTTTCCTAGTTTCTGCTCTTTCACTGGGTCCTTTCCTAGCCTCAAACCAGCTTCCTCAAGTCTTTTCCCAACTCTTTCCTTTCTAGAGGGGCCTCTGCCATGCATACTGGGCTTCAAACTTCTGGGCCTTATACAATGCTTTGGACAAAGTTCTGTCTGTCATTGGTTTGGAATTGAAACTTCTTGATCCCAACAAGATCCCTAAGGCCTCAATGGCAAGTAGCCATACTCCTCGAAATTCTCCCAATGATCCTTTTGTCTGTGGAAAAAGCAGGAGATGCTTCAATTTTTCTGATTCTGACCACAACAGGACATTATTCCCTCTTCCCTCTGCTCTTCACTGCCCCAGAACTTCCCATTAAAATCTTACTCATGTTATTATTCTCCATCTATAGTATTTCTTCACTGAAGATTCTATTCAGAAAAGAAAAACCTCTTTTTAATTGGATGGAAATTTTCTACCTCCTTGGCTTGGGGATTCTGGAAGTCTGCTGTGAATTTGTATTCCCTTTTACCTCCTGGAAGCTGAAGTACTCCTTTTTTCCCTTTGTTACTGACTTCAGTGTATTGTGCAGTGGGCATCGCACATGATTGGTTCATACTGTATGTTTTAGTGTTGACTGGCCCTCCGATCAGCAAGACAAAAGAGCAATGAATAGAGGAACTGCTTGGAAGTAGGCAAAGCAATTATTTCATGGGAAATTAATCAGAACTTGAAGAAAGTTGCTTGTGGCATGAGCCATTCATTTTAGTAGATCTGTTTAGAGAATCATTCTTCCATCATTGGCCTTGTCGAGCCTAGCAACCTGATCGTTACCATGGTAAGAAGCTACTGCTCTCCATAAGCAGTAAAATTCATCTGAAAAAAAAAATCTCATCTTCCTCTGTTAAAATTGTCTGAGATCATTCAGACTGCTATGTTTTCTGAAAGCTAACAGAGTCTGATTAACCGCATAATTATTTGTAGACTATGTCAACCATTGTCAGGATATAAAAGATAATTAGACTCCTCTACTGAAGGAAACATAAATAAAATGGCATTTTTTATTTCTGCAAAAAAAAAAAAAGAATATCTTATACACTGCAGTTGTCTTGCTCTTAGGTGACATTGTGCATATTTATACTTGAAACTGGTAATACTGTGCAGGAACTTGTAGGATTAATACACTGTAACAAAGATAATAAAAAGTAATGCTTTCCACAAGGCTTCAATGAAGAGAGTATACAAATCTTCAAATCAAGGTATCAATATGGAGATTCCTCAGGTCAAGCATATTACTTGAACATCATGTGTTTGCTTCCCATGTAGGCCAACAAAATAGATTGGTCTGCACCCCCAGTCATGGTCAGGGACATTTCCATGAGCGATTTTTTGAACTTAATGGACAGGAGGGAAGACATCAATGGAAATGGATGAAAACAAACATTATCTCTCTTAGAAGAGTGATTCAAAGTGTACGTCCTACCTATACTGATCCAGAATTTCTTTTCTTGGAATATGAAGGGCACTTTTGACTGGGGAAGAAAGCAAAAGGAAGATTCTGGAGAAAAATTACAAGTGCGGAGATTCCAAGTCAGACCTACCCACTGAATTGACTCCATGGATCTGTAAGTGTGGCCACTCCTCAGATATCACCATCAAGGAATAAAATGTACTTCAATATGTACTTCAATCCTCCTTAGAGTAGTGGGGGCAAAGAAGCTGTCAGGTAGAGTTTGTGCTTTACCTAATGGAGAAAATGATGCAGGTGTTAGATTCTAACTGTGTAGTTGCTACATGGGAGAAGAGTGAACCCCATATATCAGAGTGACAATCCATGAGATAGATTTAAAGAACTGGACAAACAATCAAAACATGGACATTTTATTATTCTCCCTCTTCTTCCTCCAAATACCCAGAAATTAATAAATGGCAGATTCACAGGGAAAATGATAAAACATTTTTTTTCTTCCTCCAGTTGTGTCTCCCAGGAGGAAGTGAAGGAAATGACAAGTGCTTATACAGAAAACAGAACTCTAACTCAGAATCTGTGTTCAAAATTCCCCTAGAGTTCCCTTCAAGAGAACAGTTCCACATAAAACACTCTCATTTGACTAAAAGAGTTTTAGAAAGCAGCCCACACAGTTGCTCATATTTTTTAAATAATAGATCTTGCGTCATAGACTATAGTTGCAGTCCACACAATTTGGTTTATCCTCAGGGACAGAGAGAGTATATAGAGAAAGAAAAGATAGAGAAAGGGGGAGGAGTGAAGGGGAAGGGAGGAGGAAAAAGTAAACACAAGCCAATGGTACAGGCTATCTAGAAACATTTTACCTTCTCTGCAAAATTCGTCTGACTCAAAAATCTCCTGCTGATTAAAAAGATCATGTAAAAATGTGCATGATCTCTGAGAGTGCAACTTCCAGCAAGTCCTGTTCTGGAAGAGCTGCTCTCATGACCAAACCTCATGCAAGCTGACACATAGGGAAGAATGGTTTCCTCCTGAGAACCAGCTATAAATGGAGGAAAAATGGCATTCAGTCTGTGTGGGAAGAAGACCTATGCATTTTTTTAGATATGTATGTGCATCTCATTACATTCATGTTGGTTCTGAAGAACATTTCAGTTTAGTCATAAAGTCTACAGGAAACTACTATTTAAGTTTTTAAAGCACTTCTTATGAAAACAAAAGTTAGCCAGCAAAAGCATTGAGCATCACTGAGGTCCATGGTTTTGTATTGGAACCTGATTTTCCAGGTTGGCAATATCCTCATTAAAATTTCTCAAACACAGAAGGCTGAGGCAGGAGAACTGCAAGTTTGAGGTCAACCTCAGCAAACTAGCAAGGCACTAATCAATTTAGGGAGACCCCATCTCAAAAAAAAAAAAAAAAGGCGGGGGATGTAGCTCAATGGTAAAGTGCCCTGGGGTTTAATCCTCTGTAAAGCAAAATTAATTAATTAATTAATTAATTAATTAACTAATTTAATTTCTCAGAGGATAGCACAGACGTGAGAATAGCTCTTAATGACTTGGTAATAACAGATTTCAAATACAAGTTTTAAGTGTCTTACTTGTGTACACATACACACAAACACACACACACACACAAATAGTTCCCAAATCCTCAGAAAACAAAGAAATATTAGCTTATCTATCTTACCTAATAAGATTAATAACATTTATTCTCCATTATTTCTTTTTTATAGTTGTAGATGGACAGAATGCCTTTATTTTATTTGTTTATTATTATGTGGTTCTGAGGATCAAACCCACTGCCTCATGCATGCTAGGCAAGCACTTTGCTGCTGAGCTACAGCCCGAGTCCTATTCTCCATTATTTCTACTTCCACAATTCATACTATCAGAATGGGAGCCCTAAGGAATTATCAAATGCAATTTGTCTAGTCTCTGTGAACCTTTGAAGCCACAAGCCATTTAAATATAATCTTGACATTTGAAGAACCATCAATAGCCATCTCTTCCCTATGGAGATTGACCTTATTATCTAAAATGTTCATGACAATGTCAATTTATTTTTTTAACATTAATTTGAGTACTAAATACAACAAATTAAAAAAGAGGTGATACATGAAAAAACTAGCACTGAAATTTACAGAGTCATCCAGAGAGCCTCAGAAAGCTGAGCATAGAAACACATTCACTGCAGGCAAGTGTACTGCCCCTCCCCACAGAGCACCTGCACATGTGACTCTTTAGCAAGAATGTTCAGTGTCAGAGGGGGCACCCCCTTGGGTTCTAGGGAATGCAATACCAATGGAAAACAAAGAATAAAACTGTTAACAACATCAATATTATGCAATTAAAACTAAGGAAACAGGAAAGGCAGCAAAGTGGTCTGCTCCTCTCATGGCAAAGTTTTCTGAAGCCACATTTCCTCCAGGTAATAGTGACATCCAGTAACTTACTTTTTAATTGTACTTCAGTGACCGTGTGTGGAATTTTCTGGTAATTCATTTCTACAAGCAAATTAATTAGTCTAGTTATTTTTAAATCTCTTAGCAAAATAACAATGTTTTCTTGCAGGACTTAATGATTAGGTTTTATGTAAATGTTCCATTTAAATTAATTTGTGGAGGTGGTTACACAAAGCTAAGTAAAAATTGTGTCTGAAATGCAGGTCAGTATTTGCATGTTCATTTGTTTCAGGGACTCACATATACTATGGTCTTAAATGAGTGAAATGAAATCATTAAGCCATTTGACACAGAGGGTTGAATGATGGAAGAGTAACTTTGCAATGCCTTTCCCTTCAGGCTAAACTTTCCCATGATGACAAAACTTAATCTGAATACATGGCAGCAAAGTGACTTTCTTGAAAATCTCATTAATTTGTCCTCCTGCCCACAATGTGCTTTCTTTCTTTCTTTTTTTTTTTGAGGGGGGGATGGTACTAGGGATTGAACTTAGGGGCACTCAACCATTGAGCCATATCCCCAGCTCTATTTTGTATTTTATTTAGAGACCGTGTCTCACTGAGTTGCTAAGTGCTTCACTGTTGCTAAGGCTGGCTTTGAATTCATGATCCTCCTGACTCAGCCTCCTGAGCCCCCAGGATTACAGGAGTGCACCACCACGCCCAGCCACAACTAATTAAAAAAACTTAATGAGGAATGGAGAGAGTGAAAGATATGAGGAATATATTAAAAATTCTTCAAGAAAAGAAAAGGCGTGTGATCCAGATTTTTAAACCTTTTTTTTTTAAATTGCCAGATTAAAATGCCTTGAGGTCTGCTGAAAGCATTTGGCTAGCATATCATAAGGTTAATGCAGAGCAGAGCAATCAACATGACTACCCTGAACCCACAAAAATCAGAAACAGAACAAATCACAAAATATAAGCATTTGAACATTTAAAACAACCTGAATGACAAACCATTTTTCAACTAAGCAAAAACCCTCTAGGGAGAGGAGCTGGTAGTCTTCCAGAAAATGCCAGAAAAATCCAGATTTATTCTTGTACCTGATGCTGTGCCTGCCAGTGCAGTGCCATAGTTCTCTGGTCCACTCTACTCTGCAGAGTAGCAACTGCAAGGAACTACACTATGCAGAACAGAGCCAGTTCAACCTCTATTACTTTTTCTTACATAGTTGCTATGAAACACATTTGTAATGAAATGGCATAAGTTGCAAGTTCCTATTATGTGCACTCACCTCATCTCACCTGTCAATATTCTAGCGCTAATCTGAGGTTTCACTAGAACTTGCACTTACTCAAAGAATATGCAAAACAGCAGCCTACATTTGGATTCACAAAAGTCAAAACATGCTTCTTATACTTTAGATGCAACAAGAGGAAAAACAATTTTAGTGGTGGGATTTGGAGATACTTTTAAAGCTTCATTTTCAGAAACAGACCACTAATTACATTTGTCAATATTTATTAACAATAACAACACAATTTCTAAGTTTTCAATATAAGTTTAAAACATCTGCTGTACTTACAAGTACCTCCCACCACTACTGTGCTGCAGGTCTGCAATTTCAAAAGAGTGAGCATCCTGAGCAACGTTCCAGGAACAGGGTTCACGTCCACATTATCTGAGGTTCCTCCATCCCACATCCAATATCTTACTAGATGCAGAGGTCTCTTGGCGCACATCCTCCCCGCCTTTTCTCTCCTCTCTGATGTGGGGCGAAGGTGGAACTTGCAGACACATCCACTCATCTGCCATTTTGCAATCCTTGCCTCACACACCTGCAGAGCCCCATGTCCAGGCTGCTCTGGTGGTAATACAGGGAAGTGCAGGCAGGGACAATAAATCTTAAACCTGGCTGGCTGCTAGCAATGCTAGGGAGGGAGAGGTACACACCCACTTTTCTGGCTAGTTTATCCTATGTTTCCCACTCTCAAGAGAATAACATTTCCATATATTTCAGTCTAAAGAGACCAAGTGTGATGAGTGATGCTTGCTCATTAACTGGAAATAACTGACATATATAGAATACTTCATCCAACAATAGCACAATTGACATTCTTCTTAAGCTCACATAGAACTCCAACCAAGATGGATCGAATGCTAGGATATAAAACACAACTGAACAAATTAAAAAAATAATGATCACACAAAACACATCCTTGGACAACAACAGAGTAAAGTAGAAAACTATATCAGAATAATACACCAAAATTCCCAAAATATTGAAGATCAAACCATAGACTTCAAAATAACACATAAGCCAAAGCCTCAAGAGAAATTAGAAAGCATTTTGAAAATTAAAACTTTTGGTCAAAATTTGAGGGATGTAGAGAAAACAGTACTTAGAAGTAAGAGTTTAGCACTGGAAAAATATAACACTAATAATTTAAGCATCCACCTTAAGAAAATAGAGAAAGAGCCTAAATAAAGCAGAAAAAAAGAAACAAAAATTAGAACAAGAATCAATGAAAATTTTAAAGGGAAAGCAATATCAAAAGGTCAACAAAATTAAAAGTTCATTTTTTGAAAAGACCAATAAAATTGATAAAATCCAAGCCAAGGTAACTGAAGGAGAAGGGAA